>NC_081558.1:181366897-181419983 GCF_022355385.1 Mustela nigripes
TCTCCCTCTGACCTTCTCCTCGCTCATGTTCTCTCTCACTGTCTCTCTCTCAAATAAATAAATAAAATCTTTAAAAAAAAAAAAAAGAGTGCGGTCTTACACTCTCTTCTCTGCATATGAGCATATGTCAAGGCATAATGGTGGAGCCTACATCACTGACTAAAGCTCATTCTCCAATTGAAAGTTTCTTCTGCCACAGAAAGACTTAATCCTGCCCCTAAATGTTGAGGCATCTCCCTCCTCTGAAGGTTTCCTCTCTTTCTTGTGTTTGGTCAATGTCAGCAGGCAAGGAGAAGACTGAAGGGTCTCCCCAAAGCTATTAACGAAGAGACCTGAACTCCAATTGTAAGATCAGGAGAAATGAATTGGAACAAGCAAACCCTTAAAATGTCATGGGTTCTGTGAAGCCAGTATGTCCCTGTTTAATTCAAATGTTCCTGGGCAGAAATGACTCTTCCCTGAGGGGACACAGTGCCCCAGGATCATTTTCTCATGTGACCCTGCCATCATCAGCACATGCCTATCGAGTTTCTCCCTGGGATAGTCTCCACTCCACCATATCATCTTCAGAACTGTGCCTTTGAAGGAGACATCTTCCTTTTTGGTTATATATGCTATCTTTTATTTCTTAATTACAAATCTCACTCTCTAGTATCTCTTTGGCAGACTGAGGGTCAGAGGCTCCTTGTCTGTCACTGGGATTCTGCCATGAGCAACTCAACTCTAGAACCTTTATCACTGAGGGAAATCAGAGAACTATTAGTTGAGGTTAGTCTGAAGATCCTGAGGGAGTGTCAGGGCTCTGGTTGTAGCTCCGCCATCCCCTCTCACCTCCCTCCACAGGCCATGGATGCAGTGAATAGAAGCTCTGGCAAGGAAGGCTTCGTGGTGAAGGGAGAGGGTGGTCACACACCTAAAGTGATCACTGCTTTATTGTCCTTTTCTTTTCTTTACAATTCAGTTACTTATGTCAAAAGAAATCCTCAGTTTTAGAAGTTTATAACCTGTATCTGAAGATAATTTGGCCACTTCTGGGAATAGAAAGGAAGAGGTTGGAGAGGATTTCATCCAGTTTTTTTAGTCCCAAGTAAGAGAAACACGCAGCAAGTAGTTTAAGCCAGAACAGGGAGTTCTAATAAGTGTACTGGCAAGAATGGGGTCAGATAGGGAATGGGTTCAAAAAGGAAGTGATGCGGGATGACCTAGAAACTTCCTCAGATCAAATAAGTATGACTCCCAGGTGTACATTTGTGTCTCCTTCCTGCATTAGAAAAAGGCTTCACTGGGTATCTTTGGATGAATTCACTCTGCTACTTTTCTTCTCTGGCAGGAACAGAGTTGGTAGTACCCATAGTCCAGGTTTTAAAACAGTTTTTTGTTTGTTTGTTTGTTTGTTTATTATGAGCCAAAATACACATAACATAGAATTTATCATTTTAGTTATTTTTAAGTGCACAGTTTAGAGGCAGTAAGTACATTCACACTGTTTTCCACCTATTTCCACTACTCATTTATAGAACACTTCCATCATCCAAATAAAACCTCTTACCCATTAAGAAATAAACTCCTTTACCTCCCCCGACCAGGCCCTGGTAATCTTTAGACTACGTTCTGTCTCTGAATTTGTTGCTTCTAGACACTACATAGAAGTGAAATCATACAATATTTGTCTTTATGTGTCTGCCTTATTTCACTTAGCATAATGTTATCAAGTTTCATCTATGTTGTAACATGTGTCAAAATTTCTTTTTAAGGCTAAATAATACTCCATTGTTATAAATACACTATATTTTGTCTATTTATTAATCAGTTGGTAGGCATTTGGGTTGTTCCCATCTTTCAGCTCTTGTGAAGAATGCTGCCGTAAACACTGGTGTGCAAGTATCTGAGTCTCCGCTTTTAATTCCTTTGGCATATACCTAGAAGTAGAATTGCCATATTATGTGTTGATTCCATATTTAGTTTTCTGAGGATTTGCCAAAGTGTTTTCAACAGCAATATACAAGGATTCCAATTACTTCATATCCTCACAGAAACTTGGTATTTTCTGTTTGTTTTTGTGTGCGTGTTTTTTTTTTTTTTAAGTTTAATAGCCATCCCTAATGAATGAGTGTGAGGGAAGTAGTATCTAATTGTTTATTGGCCATTGTACATTTTCTTTAGAGAAGTGTCCATTCAAGTCCTTTGCCCATTTTTGGAAAGGGATATTTTATTGTTGTCCTTGAGTTGTAGAAGTTTTTTACATTCTGGACATTCAATTTTTACCAGATATATGCTTTTCAAATATTTTCACGTATTCTGTGAGCTGTCTTTTCATTCTCTTGATGGTATCTTTTGATATACAATTTTTTTTTTTTAATTTTAATGAACTTCAGTTTATCTGTTAGGTTGTTGTCGCCTGTGCTTTGGTGTCATACCCAAGAAATCATTGCCAAATCCAATGTCCTGAAACTTTCCCATATGTTTTCTTCTAATAGTTTTATAGTTTTACCTCTATGTTTTGGCCTTTGATCCATTTTGAATTAATTTTTGTTACGTGTTGCCATGTAAGGGTACAACTTCATTCTTTTGCATATGGATATCCAGTTTCCCAGCATTATTTGTTGGAAAGACAATCTTTTTTTTTCCCATTATCTTATTATCTTAAATGATAAGCATTAAAGGGCATTTACATAGTTTTGAAAAATAATGAATAATACTAAAATTAACTGTATTTTACACTACATAACATGAAATTTTAGTAAATATGTGATTATCACCAAAATATAGACATTGCAAAATCTGTTGCTACATTTCATTTAAATTATTAGTATGAAATAAAAATATATTCACTTAAGTAATTTTATTTACCAGTAAAATAATAATCATTACCAGTCCCATGGGAAATATTAAAAATAAACTATAAAGTTACTAATAACTTTATCAAAGAACAGGGGCTTGAATCACTATTCCTGCTACTACAATAAATGCAAAGGGGGTGAGGCATATAGGGATTTAGATAGCAATAATATATTAATATATAATGATATTATTATACTATGTCTAATTTTGAAGAAATAGTAGAAATTATACTAAAAACTTTTTTAAAGATGTATTTATTTATTTTAGAGATAGAGAGAGAACACAAACAGAAGATGCACAGGAAGAAGGACAGAATTTCAAGCAGACTCCACACTAAGTGTGGAGACTGACATGGCACTTGATCTCATGACCTGTGAGATCGTGACCTGAGCTGAAACCAAGAGTCAGGTGCTCAATTGATTTTGCCACCCTAACCTCCTATTCTAAAAACTCTCAAGAACAGTCTTCAATCATTAATGTAAAGTTTTTATAATTGTAACACTTACATGATGTAAACTTCATATTGATTCCTTATTATCTTTCGAGAATGTTAACTTTAGATAGGGTTTTTGGAAATACTGGTTTTATTAAACTAGCTATACTGAATATATAGTCCCTCATATTTTTATTCTTTTGTAAAAAATCCACAAAATTTCCCAGAGAGGCATTAAAATTCCATAAAGCAAAGTTTCAAACTCCTCTGTACTGTTTTTTAAGATTAATATTGTCTTCATTTATATTTATTAAATGAAAGGTGGGGACTTAAACAATTTTGAGTTATACTTTCTGGAATTCTGTTTAAATCTCTATTAAAATCAATCCATTTTGAAACAATTATATTATATCTAATTATTTTGACACTAAATTAATCAATTTTTCATGACTTCCTACATCCATACATATGTCCCTTATTATGTATTTTTTAATTTGCTGTTTCTGTTACCCAGCAGTAAGATGATATTATATTTTAAAAAAATCCCAAGCAACTGCTTATCTTCCCAAATTTTCAAAACATTATGTGTTGAATCTTAAGGTCCCTTAGGAGAAAACAGTTTTTTTTAAGATCAGTGAGTATTAATCTATAACCAGATATTGTATTTTTGTCTTTGCATGAAAGTCATTTTCTTATAATTCTACACTTGAAGTGTACTGAGCATTTCTAAAGCAGAAACAAGGATAAGAAAAGATAGAAAGACTTAGCAGTAATAATACTCTACATTCTCTTTTCTCTAATCTCCCTTCTTCCTCTGACATGGTGAATAGCTTATAAACAGTGATTCAATGCATATATAGGTCATGATAAATGAAGTTAAAAGAAGAGAATACAATGAACTAGCTCTAAAATCAGCCATAGTTATGTGAGTATAAACAGGCCAGTTAACTTTATACTTTACCCAGATTATTTAACTTTGAGTGTCAGGATTTTTTGAAAAAAAGCAAAAAAAGTGCTTAAATTAAGGAGCATAGTAATATACTTAGTTTTCTAAAGATAAAGGCTTGAAAATAAAATGCCCTAGTAATAGGCAAGGGTAAATATTTCACCATTTTTTTTTTTAAAGATTTTATTTATTTATTTGACAGAGAGAGATCACAAGCAGGCAGAGAGGCAGGCAGAGAGAGAGGAGGAAGCAGGCTCCCTGCTGAGCAGAGAGCCCGATGCGGGGCTCGATCCCAGGACCTGGGATCATGACCTGAACCGAAGGCAGCGGCTTAACCCACTGAGCCACCCAGGCGCCCCAATATTTCACCATTTTTAAAAATAACTTAATGGAGATTTAAGTAACAAAAGGAGTTACAAATTATCTTGAATCTTTTAAAATTAATATCAGAGGACTCCATGAACAAAACGCTAGAAAGTCAAGTTCAATATGTTTTGTTCTATATCAGTTAATCTCTTTATATGTACATTAACTCTTCTGTGTGTTTCCATAGAGCTTCCTTAAGATTGTCCTCCCTAGGTTAGTATACAACTTCTAGCATCCTTGAGCTTACAATTTTTTTTTTCTGAACTTATACTTTTATAAAAATTATAGCTCTTAGAAAATTCTGAACCGTTCTCTGGGCTTCAGCTACCATATCTGGATAAATGACTATCTCAAATATCTATCATTAACATTCACCTTAGTTTGGTTATTCACAAAAACCTTTTCCCATCACCTTTCTGTACCATGGGAATTTTTAATTGATTGTTCCATCACCACTTCAAAAGGATTATATCTAAGTCAAAATCTTCATTTTTCTTCTCAACCACCTTTCCCAGTAGTCAAATTTACTGTTAAATTTACCATCAGGTTCTAAGTACCCGAACTCCAAGCTTAGAGTTACTTTTTGACTTATCCCCTTTCCTTACTACATGTATCTAGTAAGTCACTAAGCTATGTTAATTTGCTGTTTTACCATTCATTTATAGTCTTCCCTCTTGGACTACCATATTAGTCTGGGACTGTTTCATTTAAAGCTTAGACTTTTGCAATGGTTTTCTAACAGAACCTCTTGCTTCCAGTTTTTCTAAACTTCAGCTCAACCTACATATTGCATCCCTGAAATTGTTCATGAAATTCAGCCTTTCAAGGTAATCAAAACCCTGCTTACTGTCAATGTGCTAAATGAAGCATGGGATCATTGTCCAGTAGTTTTCAGTAAAGTACGAGGATAAGCCACAAATAACAACAGTGATAACTAACAAGGATACGTATGAAAACCTCAACATGGATAAAAGAAATATTAACTACACACTACAGGTGAGGAGAAGCTGGCTGAACAGCAATTTGTGTTTTGTTTTGTTTTGTTTTATTTTTCAGCCATAGGATTTCAATCAACTAAGTTCCTTAAGCATCATTGTGAAATTGAGCTGCCCACAAAGAGAACTAATAGAATTTTTGTGTAGAGAAAAAATAACTTCACTTTATTCTATACTGGCCAGAATGTATCTGGAGAATTGTTTTAAGTTGGGAGGCTATTTTAAAAATCAAATGATAAGCTAAAGGTCATCAGTGGAAATGTTATTAGAATTAGGAAGATACATGCTCTGCCTAAAGAAGAGAAGACAGAGAACTCACAGAAACTCTGTTGCAATATTTAAAAGCTGTCAGGTAGAAGACAAATTAAATCTATTTTGTAGACTCCAAAGTGTAAAGTAAGATAGTGGTAATTTTTTGTCTCAGTATGAATTAAAAATTGTAATTATTGTAACTGATGGTTCCCATAGCCTATATCACACAGTTATGTGTCTGCATGAATGGAAAAACTTCAGATTATCATCTACTAGGAATGTTACTGCAGCAACACCAAATGGGAAAACATCTGTATGAATGAAAAGGATTTCTTGGGGCGCCTGGGTGGCTCAGTGGGTGAAAGCCTCTGCCTTCTGCTCAGGTCATGATCGGTCCTGGGATCGAGCCCCGCATCGGGTTCCCAGCTCAGTGGGGAGCCTGCTTTCTCCTCTTTCTCTACCTGCCTCTCTGCCTACTTGTGATCTCTGTCTGTCAAATAAATAAATTAAATTAAAAAAAAAAAAGAATAGGATTTATACTGTCTTTTTCCTTGTACTTTGATCATTGGATTTGGACATTGAGATTTAGCTTAAAATAAGATCATTTCTTGATAGATTAGGACCGTATATGGTAAAGTATGTTTATCCTTCAACCATACCGAATATTTAAAAGTGCAGTTCCAAAATCCTTGGATCTTTATTATTTTATCTTTTTAAGCTGTTTTGCAGAATATTATTTCTGTTCTACCAACAGTTTAATGTCTTTTCTTTTCTTTACAACTCCCCATTTTCTCTTTTTCCAATGATAATATTCTTCCAAAAATGTGAAGGGCAACTTTTAAAAATAGCTTTTACGTCATTTTTTTTTTTACATCATTTGTAAGTGTGAAACAGAGACTGATATTTCTTCTCTCAAATTAATTGTAGAGGAAATTATTTCATAGTACTGGATTTGAGAGTGATCTGGTCACAACTTCACCAACCTTTTGATAATCAATATTGACGCAAGTAATCCAAATGGCTAGGAAGAGATTATCATCTCCTCCCAGCCCAACCCACATGTGTGGGTAGTAAAAAGTCTGAGCAGATCACATTCTCAGGCAAAGAATACATAAACAAATATGTAATTGATCTGTATTTAAAGAGATGAGAGATTATGCTCCCTTGAGACCTACCTGCCTAGTTGGCATTTAAACCAAAAGACTTTTACTGTCCCTATCAAAACCAACATTTTAGTATAGAATACAGTATAATTCCAGTTTATATCATCTGTTTTGTTGAATCTGGACTATTCATTTTAAGTATGCCATTTACATACTTAAAGTCCCTTTTCTTACCTGAAAGGCATTCTACTTTGCTTGTCATTCGTTTCCACCCTCCTATTCTAAGAGTTTGGGTCAAGCTGGGCTAATGGATGTATAAAGGCATCAATAAGTAAACAAGGCATGTGATTTTCTTCTTCAGTGCCTTAGAAAGGAGGAAAAAAAACAAACAAGCAAACAAAAAAACAACCAAAACTTCACAGTTGAGGAATTAATTAAGCAAGTTAAGAACACTGAGAAAGAATTAACCAATGAATTTAAAGATCATGTATTTTTAAAATGAAAGTAAAGTGGGGTGCCTGGGTGGCTCAGTCAGTAAAGCATCCAACTCCTGCTTTCAGCTCAGGTCATGATCTCTGGATCCTGGGATCAAGCCTCATGTGGGGCTCAATGATCATGGGGAATCTGCTTGAGATTCTCTCTCCCTTGCCCTCTGCCCTTCACATGCTCTCTCTCTCTCTCTTTCAACAAATAAAGAAACTTTAAAAATGGAAGTAAAGCCAAATAGCCTTGACTGCTTCTTCAGAGGGAAATTAAATAAACTCTATTTTAATACTTTACAAACTATTTCTCTGAGTCTAGTATGATGTCTTACATTGGGTATTTGTTGAAAATTCAACATTGTATGAACATTCTCTTGAAAACAAATGTGTATTCTAAAACTTTGTAATTCATCTTTCATCTTAAGTACTTTTCATATCATCTGTTTTATTCCTATTACAGACCTTTGGTGTGTTTGATTTACTATGCCCAATGCAGCATCAGAAATCATAATGCTGACTCATTCTTTTACTTTACAAGAATTTGTAAAATACACATACATTTTTAACATTTACTTGCCCTTTTATCAACAATTCTCTTCAGAAAATCATTAAATAGGGAAAGTGGAAATAACATGAAATGCATTTATTGTCAAAGTACTTTGCAAATATCAAATGAATAGTCAGTGCTACATACTTGGCCTTGAAATTTTAAAGACATCCCTTTGTTTTTCCATTTGGCTGCATGCACACTGCATGGGATCTAGCAGTTTTATAATTTATAAAATCATAAAGAAGCAAAAGGGAAAATATGTTACTAGAAAATGTTGGTAAGGAGAATTGGAGAAGATAGAATATATCTTTAGTTACTGTAAATACCCTGACAAAAGCAGGATTTGAGGGACACAATCATAGATTCTGAACCTAAAAGATTGGAACTTGGATTAGAATACAAAATATAGAGTACATATAGAATTTTGAGCATAGATTACAGAAGGAAAAGCAATATATAAAATAAATATAGAAAAAAATGATAAAATGAACTAGCTAGGTCTTGAGAAGATGTGGCAGTCTGAAAGATTATGCCCTCAACTTCTATCTGGCTAACTCCAGATAATAGAAAAGCAGAATAGTCCTGAATTTCAAGATGAGAACACTTAGTTTGAAGCAATGTTTCAGATAATAAGAATAGGGGTGGAAAATAGTTCTTTACTTCAAGATCTTAATTTTTTTTATATGCAGAAAGGGTATTCTATTTATAAAAAATAATATTCAAGCATATTTATACATGATAAGAATACACAAATGTATAAACAAAAAATACATATAAAATACAGAGTTAATATCCCATTGAAAGATTTGAGCATACATCTGAGAATGCAAATGAGTGTTAATGTTTCTCCTTCCTGTGGTCAAACTTTTTTTTTTTTTTTAAAGTAATCTCTCCCCACAAAGTGGGACTTAATCTCAGAATCCCAAAATCAAGAGTCACATGGTCTACCAACTGAGTCATCCAGGTACATTCTGCACCCCCTCCCCGCCGCTTTTTTTCTTTCTTTCTTTTTCAAATAATCTGATTTTTTTTTTCATCCATACATTTATTTCATTCACTGAACTGTAGTCTAGGTGTCTAGAACAGCACCATTTCCTCCTTCACCCAAAACCTTATTCATGGAATAACTTCTCCTCCTTTAGGCATGTTCTACTTAATATCTCCTTCTAAATGACTGCCTTTCTTGAGCCTACTGAATGCACTTGCCTAACACTAATCTCTTACCTAAACACTTCTATTCCTTCAAGCTGTCATCCATCTCATTCTTTCAACATCAACAAGCTAAAAAAATAAAATTTCAGGTTTGTTCAAATCGTTAATTGTTCTAGGTAATCCAGCATTTATACATAAGGAAACGAATTCAATGTGAAATGCTTTTCTATGGTTGCTTTTTTATAAATGTTTCCATTATTTCATTACATTATATTAATTTCTTGGTATTGATGTTCTTTGATATCTCTGAAGTACCATATTATGTTGGCCACTGCCTCATTATTGAAATGCCTCTTTGGGTTATAATGATGCTGCACCACACATGCAGATTTCTTCTTTACTGCGTATTTATTGACCATCAAAATTATTCCCTTTCCCATTCTCTCTATATAAATGTTCTCAAGATCTTCTCTCTGTCCCTTTCTCCTTTTTCTATAACTGACCATTTGCCATCCCGTCCATTTTCATCGTTATTACTATACATTCTGTGCACATACTTCTTAAATCTTCAAATCCACTCCCAACTTCTTCCAGAAATTATTCTCTTTATTTTCAGGTTCTTATATACATATATACATATCACCTCCTGGTTGCTTGTTACCACAGATTCAAGACATCCCAAAATGGTTGTTAATTTTCTTACAAATAAAAAATTCTCCTATACTCAGATCAGCTCAAAAACTTCCATAGTTTCCTTTCAACCAGAGGAAAAGTAAGATTTCAATAACCGTGGAAAAAAAAATCCTTTTAGATCAATGAAACACTCATCATTTCATATCAAATTAGTTTCCTTATGCTCCACTCATCTCCATCTTATACAGCTGTGTTTGACAGAAATTGTAATACAAAGCACTTATTATATATTCTAGATCCTCAGGAGATAATTACAACTTGTATTACTCTCTTAAAATTTATTGTTCTTGTCAGGTGTTTCCAGCTTTTGTCTAAGTCTCACAAATAAATCTCACTTTTCTGCCTATCTCTTTATAATTGGTGCTTGTGTTGACCTATCTCTGCAGCTCTTGTTTTACCACTAAACACACTCTTAGGTCACCCACAACTCCAAGGCCCGAGGTGTTCCTCTAGCTCTGTAAATGTTACATTCTTTAAATGGAGATCATATTGAATTCATTCAACATTGCCCTGACATGTTACCCATTACTTGTTATACTACTTTTGACGTTGTTATTATTGAAACAATTACATTGACCAATATGCTCTCTACTCTGTTCTGATTATGAGTACTTCACTTAGCAAAATTATGGGCACAAAGTGGACCTCTAGAATAATTTTTGAATGATTAATCAACCCAATTATTATATACTACCCTAGAAATATACCTGGATGATGTATTATGCCTGGAAGAGGGCATTTCAAAGCTTACATTTCAATGAAAAAGAATTCGTGTGCCTACTTTGTTTTAAATAACACCTGAGAAAATACCTCTCTGTCATGGGAAATTTATCAACTCTCTCAGGTCACAGGGGAAGGAGTATCAGAACTTCCATTTGTTCAGTTCCCCTAGTGGGTCTAGGTTAAGTGCTCTCATTAAAATATATCTTGTCTTTAGAAGGCAATTTGCTGTAAAATCTTTTCTAATACTCATTAGTTAGGATGGTGTACACAGGGAAAAAAAAATCAAAGCACTTGATGCATTTTAAAAAGGGACCAGATGGACAAATAAGATTTTTCTGTGTTTTTTTAATGGTGGAGGTGGGTTGGATGTCAATTTTGATTTGAGTGATGGTTTTGCCTTTTCCTCCTTAATTGGCCAGAATTTCCTGGCTATGGTAAAGCCAGACCAGCTAAAACATCAATCACTCTGGCAAATGTTGTTCCACATAATCAGAAATAGCATGTAATAGAGTTGTATAGCCCATATATTGCATAACTTTCTTTAGTTTTCTAAAACAAAGATATTAAAGTGAGGATCTTGTCAACTTAAAAAGAAGTCATATTTATTATTTACCTATATACCAATACACACACTTACACATATAAAAACACATATACATATGTAGTCTTTTCCTAAAATGCTATTTTTTTTAACCTTTAAAACCATATTTTGGAAAGCCTTAAGATTTGAACAAAGGAACCAATAACTTTTTTTGAGACTTTATGGAAATAATCTAATCTCCGAGCAGCTCCTCTCTGGGAAAATTACTTCTCTCCTGATATTTCTTATCTGCAAGGTGATCTTACAACATTAATAGTTTCTTTAAGTGAGAATCAAAGGATCTTATAAAACAAAAGCAAACTGATTATGTATAGACTCCAGCAGCTCAGTGCCTATAAGCCACATACACTAAGTAAAATGAATAATTTTAAGAGGGGTGATGACAGAATTTTTAATTATTTGGAAAAATACCAATAATATTATATGTGTCTCAAAAAATAGTGAACTTACAGAACTACTAAACTACAAAATTTAATCTTTCTCTATTTTATATATGAAATTACATGAAAAATACAGAACCAATGAATACAAATTTTCATTGGAGAATTTTTCCATCCAAAAGTTTGGAAATGATTTATGTTTTAATCACTCAGTTGTTTATTTGCTAGTATCAGAAAAATCAAAACAAAACAAACACAAAAAATCTGCACCAATACAGATTTATTACTTAAAAATTAAATGAACATTAAATGAACACCAAATTCAGCTAAATAAAAAGCATATAACTCTGCTCAGAAGTAATAAGGTTATATTTCTGGATAGCAAAATGTTAAGAAATAGATTTAAATTGAATTAAAGAGATTTTATTAAACTTTTATTTCATTTATACTAAATGGTATTTATTTTTCCTATATTATTTAAAAAAAAAAGATTTGTAGTAAATCTGCCATGTAAAACATAATAGTTAATTATAATATGGTAAAATGAACTTCATGAATGACTTGGAAAAAATCATTTTTCCAGATATCTACACTAAATATAGGACAGTGAGCATGGTTTGTTACCAGGCCTGCTTTCCCTCTCTCTGTTACTCTCTAAAGAACCTTAATTTGTGCACATTTGTTCTAGGAAATCCCTGAGACTCAATCCATCCTAACTGCTGAGCTTGCCCTCCTTAAACTACAACTATCACAGTAATCCTTATTAAGGAGATTGTTTTAGGAACCCCATCTTTAGTCATAGGTGTGGCCTACCCACGGACTGTTACTATGGGGGGTGGTGACAGCAGTGCTAGAGAGAAGTGAATGTGGAAGACATAAATATACTGAAAGGAATGAGTTTTATTCCATGTTGGAGAAAGAGGACCCCTGGTACATACTATATATGAATAAGTGAACTTTCTCTGCCAGGTTTTGTTTGTTGTGTTTTCTGGGAAACTTGAAGATTTTCTGAAATCAGTTTGTACTCAATACATTTGCCAATTCCTCCTCTTCCCACTACCTAGCCTTTCACTGTTTAATAATCTTTATTATGCAAAAGAGAGTATTCAAGGTACTTTGACTCCATTATCTATCTCCTTTATCATATTATAACCGTGGGGCATGGCAATTGCTACTTGCCAGCTAACACTAAAACCCTAAAATTTTTAAGTACCTTGCCCACAAACATACTGCTGGTGATAATCACAGCCAAGCTTTGAAAGCCTGTTCTCTTATCCCAGCTGCAGTGAGCATTCAACACGGACACTGATGCACTGAGAATCGGGGTCCTGGGACACCTTCTCAGTTAAGAAATGAACATCCACAGCTCCCACTGTCCTGCCTTGATTTCATATTCCATAGCTTGCTCAAATGCGCTGCCTCATTTTTCCCCTATGCATGTCCAACCCCCTCCACTTTTTAGATGGCCGCTCCTCCCGTTAGTACCTTAGGCTTTCTTTTCTCTTTTCTCAGGGATCACGTACACCATGATCTCTGCTAGTTTATGGGAGATTTCCTGACTAAAGGCATATCCTCAAATTAACCACCCTGCAAAATGACTTCCAAATTAATTAGCTGTCTTGAATTCATCTATGCTGCATCTCCAGGTATGGAATCACACCTGAAATATTGGTGGGCTTTGCTTCTTGCAGTCTAGTGAGCACCATGTCAAGGAGGCACATAAAATATCAAATAGTTTAAAAAAAAAAAAAGATTCCGTCAGTCAACAGCTCCTCATAAAGAAAATTACCTCCATACAACACAATTTGTCACATGAATATTGGTGATAATACTTGTTCTAAACACAATCATTGTTAAAAAATAAAATTCAGGGGCGCCTGGGTGGCTCAGTGGGTTAAGCTGCTGCCTTGAGCTCAGGTCATGATCCCAGGGTCCTGGGATTGAGCCCCACATCGGGAGCCTGCTTCCTCCTCTCTCTCTCTCTGCCTGCTTCTCTGCCTACTTGTGATCTCTCTCTGTCAAATAAATAAATAAAATCTTAAAAAAAAAAATTTCAACAGAATACATTTGCATATCTAATTGGCTTCATTAAAAGATCCATGGATCTGTCAGCATCCTATCTAGCAAATAGAAGGGAGTTACCAGAACCAAACAAAAGAAAGATTTTTTTAAGAGCAGAGAGAGGACATAGAAAGAAAAAAGAAAGAGAGAAAGAGAGAAAGAAAGAGAGAAAGAAAGAAAGAAAAGAGACAAGAAAGAAAGGAATTTATCACCAAGGAATTTGGTGGGGGGCAAATTTGCCCTCCTAAATGGAGCATAAGTGATCTATCTGTAATTCCCTAGAATTGACCAGGAAATTCTATGTTGACAGGTTAAAGTTTATACTCTTGGTGGGGATTGAAATGGCAATTAGGTTAGGTATTATGTCTTGGTTTACTGACTTGGGGCTTACGTATTTCCATTTGGGGGCTGTGGTTTTCTTTTTAACATCATTAATACAATTTAAAATGTCTTCATATGTCCTTAAAATGTGGTTACAAATGTGACACACAAAATCGATGTGTGTATTACTCACAGCAGAAATTTTTCAGAGTAAAATACCCAATCTTAAGTCAAAGACAAAATGTTCAATTTATACAATTTTAATGCATTCAGTTTATCAAAAATATTCTCTGTCCAAAATATAGGAACACCTGTAAAATAGTGAAGTGTTTCTCAAAGGGTATTTACGGTTACAAAAAAGTGTCAATGTTCTACATAATTAAAAAGAAAAATACATTCTTTCTCCTCTGGGGGAGGAAGAAAAAGGAGGGGGGATCTCTCAAATAAATGGCTCTTAACAATATGAAGCTGCCAAAAAAAAAATCAATTCTTTCCTGTGCTATTATTCATTTGATAGATTTTACTACTTCATAGCCCAAACTCATAAAACAAGGATGAAGATGTTATTTACCAAACATATTCATGATTAAGTTTTATTTATTTGCGTAAAGCCATAGGACATGCACTTCCAAATGTTAACAAATAGGCCATGTCTGTGATTCTCCTTCCTGCTGTCAGTAAATCTATGCACTCCCTTTCTGCTCCCTCTACCTGCAAACTTAACAGACATTGCTTTTGTTTTGGAAAGTTCAACATATTGTTTCTAGTCTGCACTGGCTAGCATGGTTGCAAAGAAATAAAGCTTTTATCAGGGAATAGAGGAAAACATTTGTAGTCACCTGGATAAATAGTCTTGTCCTGAAGGGAAAGCATGATGATCAATAAATTCCACACCATTGAGATTTAAAACATATATTTATCAAAGATTATAACATAAAAAGAAAAGGTATATCCTATGGTAGGTAGCTGCTATATATGAACTGGTTTTATTTTCTTAAAAAACAATTTAACTTTATCTTATACATTTAAATATTTGCATATTCTTTAATCTAGCAATTTCATTTCTGAAAATTACTGTACATGTTCACTATTTAGAAAACTTTTCAGAGAAACATAGTTTTTAAAAGAAAAGAAAAGAAAAAACCTGAATACAACTCAAATATTCACCCAAGACAAGAAGAAATGGATAAGTAAACTGTGGCAAGTACTCATCTTCACTAAATAAAATAATATACAATAGTGGAAATCAATTAATGAATAAATTAATGAAAAAATCTCTAAATTGAAATATTATAGAAAAATATGTGTTGAAGAAAACATACAATATGAATATTTTATATAAAATGTAAACCATAAAAAGCCTAAATATGTCCATGATAATAAAGAAAGTAAATGATAGGGAAACTTTTTAAAAAGTGGTTAGGGGCGCCTGGGTGGCTCAGTGGGTTAAAGCCTCCGCCTTCGGCTCAGGTCATGATCCCAGGGTCCTGGGATTGAGCCCCACATTGGGCTCTTGGCTCAGTAGGGAGCCTGCTTCCTCCTCTCTCTCTGCCTGCCTCTCTGCCTACTTGTGATCTCTGTCTGTCAAATAAATAAATTAAATTAAAAAAAAAGAAAAGTGTGAATAAATACAATTAAAAAAAAAAAGAGTGGTTAAACTTGGGAAGAATGGAACACCAATGAAGAAAAGCATGAAGAAATTCATTGGTATGGTTATTAGTCAATTATTTAACTTAGCTGGCAGGTAAAACTTTATATGTGCACACTATCATGTGTGAAACATTTTATTAAAAGAATCATTTACCATAAAACAAAAATTATTCCATAGTCTTGTATAGGAAATGCTTAGAATATTACTATAGTATTTTTCTGATTATCTGCAATTTCATATTTTCTTATAACTATGCCTAAATTTTGCCCTTGTAAATGTTGATAGTTCTACTGATGTGTTTTTTTTTTTTAAAGATTTTATTATTTATTTGACAGAGAGAGATCACAAGTAGGCAGAGAGGCAGGCAGAGAGAGAGAGAGGAGGAAGCAGGCTCCCTGCTGAGCAGAGAGCCCGATGCGGGACTCGATCCCAGGACCCTGAGATCATGACCTGAGCTGAAGGCAGCGGCTTAACCCACTGAGCCACCCAGGCGCCCTGATGTGTTTTTTTTTAAAGATTTTATTTATTTGACAGAGAGAGAGAAATCACAAGTAGGCAGAGAGGCAGGCAGAGAGAGAGAGAGGGGAGGAAGCAGGCTCCCTGCGGAGCAGAGAGCCCTCGGTGGGGCTTGATCCCAGGACCCTGGGATCATGACCTGAGCCGGAGGCAGAGCCTTAACCCACCGAGCCACCCAGGCACCCCTACTGATGTGGTTTTTAATAGTATTAGAAGTACATGAAGCACCTGGGTGGCTCAGTGGGTTAAACCCTCTGCCTTAGGCTCAGGTCATGGTCTCAGGGTCTTGGGATCAAGCCCCGCATCAGGCTCTCTGCTCAGCAAGGAGCCTGCTTCCCCCTCTCTGTCTGCCTCTCTGACTACTTGTGATCTCTCTCTCTCTCTGTGTCAAATAAATAAATAAAAATCTTAAAAAAAAAAAAAAGTGCAGTAAGTTCAAAACTTCTCTCTTCATTTAAAATTTCCAGATTTTTGGTTTGTGTATTATTTGGTTCTTCCCTTCTATTATTAAAGTTAAGCTACTAATAGATACCAATTGATGAACAGTTGGAGGAAAGGCAGGCAGAAACAAGCCCCATCTCCACCACCTCCATTTCCCCCACCGGTTCCCCCCACCCCCAACCAAGATCAAACTACCCTTAAATTATCTTACACCATCCTGAGGGAGACCTCCACCATTTCCCACTCAGTAGAACCTGATTAGATGACAGGCACAAGAAGTGTTAATCATATCAAAACAACCAATAAGCCCATAAAAACCTCTAGACTTAGAAACTCCCGTTGCAACCCTCCAGGGTCCCCTCCCTCTAAGGGAGCTTTGTATTATCTCTCAATTAACTTGGCTTTGCTGTCAACCACTCTTCCCCTGGTCTACCTCTTCATTCTTCTAAGTTGTGTAACCAAGAACCATGGACACAGAAGGAGAATGAAATCCTGCAACATCAAAGATGTTGCAAACGAGATTATTTGAAAAGTTCTATTTTCTATCATTACGTGTTAATTTTTAACAGTGATCAGCTTAGTAAACTTAAATGTATATTGCTATGCTCTAGTAAAATACTATAACTTATCACAAAACCTACATATTCCAAAATATATTGTGTAACAATTTTTTTAAAAGATTTTATTTATTTATTTGTCAGAGAAAGAGAAAGATCAAGAGAATGACCACAAGCAGGGAGAACAGCTGGCAGAGGCAGGAAAGCAAGCACCCTGCTGAGCAAAGAGCCATATGTAGTACTAGATCCCAGGAGGATAGGATCATGACCTGAATGGAAGGCAGATGCCTAACGGACTGAGCCACCCAGGCATCCTTATGCAACAATAAACAAAGGTAGTTAAAATAGATACCTTGTGGGGCACCTGGGTGGCTCAGTGGGTTAAAGCCTCTGCCTTCGGCTCAGGTCATGATCCCAGGGTCCTGGGATCTAGCCCCGCCTAGGGCTCTCTGCTCAGCAGGGAGCCTGCTTCCTCCTCTCTCTCTCTCTGCCTGCCTCTCTGCCTACTTGTCATCTCTGTCTGTCAAATAAATAAATAAAAAATCTTAAAAAAAAAATAGATACTTTGCTTTAATCACTGAATAAGATTATATACCAGGTAAATATGTAGTAAGCGTGAGACAAAAAGTAGAATAAAGGTTTGAAGGCAAACTGCTTTTATACGATTATTTTAATACTATTTTAATAGAGCTTGATGAGGTTCAGTGCAAGTTGCCCTAAAATATGCCACTTTGGCATACTCAATAATTTTGAATTAAAGTTACTTAAGGTAAAAAAAAAAAAAATTACTTAAGGAATAATTGGCCTAAGAAGGACACTCTGACGGTCCTTTTTTTTTCTTCCTCTCTAACCCCCTTATTTTCCCCTGAAAGCAGGAGACAAATTTGCCATGTGAGGCTACGGCTCCTTGTACCTGGAGGGTAAAAGGCATCCTTATCACCAGAGATAGGGTATTAAGAGCCAAGATGTCTATGTAAACAAACTTTGTTACTTCTTTATTCCCTACTCCAAACCCAAACCCTTTTGTCAGCCCTTCACAAATAATTGTTTCTTTGTTTAAAAAGTATAAAATCTTCTTGCTCAGTCATTTTGGAGAGTCTCATATTTTTATGAGCTCTTATACGTCTGAAATGGAATTTATTTTTCTCCTGTTATTCTGTCTTATGTCAACTTAATTATTAGACCAGTCAAAGAACCCAGGAGGGAAGAAAGCAAGATTTGTCCTCCTCTAGGAGCTCAGCCCTATACTTGGTACTCTCTTAATGTTATTTCCTTCTGTTTTCATCTAAAAGATCTTATCCACTTATTGTCTTAGGTATCTCTTGACCTAGCTTTATGCCTGTTGTTTACACCTGACAAAGATGTCTTTTAAGCACAGACCACCCTAGGATCTGTCTAAGCACTGCTTTGCTAATGCCACACTTAGCCTGGAATGATCTGAACTAGGTTTCTTGATTATTTTGTTGCTGTTTCATTTTGGTAGTAGCAATGTAGTAGCAATTGTTGTTGAAGAGAGGTAAGCTTTTGTTTTGTTTTGTTTTGTTTTGTTTTGTTTTGTTTCACAAATAATGTTGGCTGACTTGATTGCTTTTGGTGCTTAGTCAAAGAGACCAAATTCTGTATTGCTAGTTTTACCACCTTTACTGTGATAGTAGTGATGATGATGATATGATGATGATGATTTCAATGTATTGAGTGTTTTCTTTTAAACACTCAATAGTTTTGTTTTGAGCTTTTAAAACTTGCTGTAAGGATTTCAAATGAATGAATTAATTTAACTATGACAAAAAAAAAAAAAAACAGGAAGTATGCATTAGTATCCCTACTTTACATATGAGGGCACTGAATCAAGGAATGTTTAAATAACTTCCTCAAAGTCTCAAAGATATAAGTAGCGTTATCTAGATTTGAACCTAACAATGTTCCTCACCACTTGAAGTGCAGAATGCAGGAATAAAGGCATTTTTCTATGCCTGGCTCAGAGTGGAATACTTATAGGACTCTATGCTTTCCCTGTGCAAACCTCCATTCTCCTGAACAGAATATTCAGTAAGTGTCTGCAGCAAAGTCAACATCTGAGGAAGTCCTTCCTGCTTTAACCACCCTACAGGGACACAAACTGTCATGACCAGAGCTGAGCAAAGACCAAGGAAAGAAGGTCTCCTCTTCTGCAATCTTCCAGTGCTCTTTCCTTGGGTTGCCTTATTAGCCAGCTAATGGTTTTCTGAGTCTTTCCAGGATATCAGCATTTTAGAAGAGCGATGAGGATCAGAAGGTCAAGGGTATGCAGTTCCCTACAACATCAACCCCTGTTTGCTGAGGACCCAGTGTGCATCCTGCAGACCTATTCAGGCCACTGAAAAGTCCAGTTGCAACCCCAAACTGACAAAATCAAAATTTTACTTGGTCAGTTAAGTATAAACTCTCAAAACTACTTCATTATTAAAATCATACCTCTTTTCAAGCAGACTTTGGGAAAATGCTATGTGGCTTTTAATAAAAAGGATAAATACATATGATTCTCTTTTCTAAAATATGCCCTCCTGGCATCAAAAATAAATGGCCAACAAACACTTTATGCTTCAAAAAAGTAGAAATAATTCAGACTTATCAGTTTGATCCTTCCACAACCAGCATTAACCTCCAAGGGATCAGAAGTCAAAATCTCACAGACCCAGTACAAAATGAGGTATGGTTTTCATCAATTACATGTATTGCTTAAAGAGGAGAAAACCTAAGAACAGAGTTCATAAGTTATCTGTATTCCCAAACCTGAAGCATGTGCCATTACAAAAATCAGTTCCAACTCACCATATAGATCTTTTGCATGCTATTATATATCTGATCCATGTGCATGAGCAAGCATACACACACACACACACACACACACTCACACACAGAGTTCTATGCTCTCATATAGAATAAAATAAACGGGTATGGCTATTTAATAAATACAAATATTTACTAGTAAATACTGGCTCTGTTCATTAAATTAATGATTTCATAGTTCTACTCTCTCATTTCATATTTATTTTCTAAAATATTTTTGAGGTTGGAAGCTCTTATCCTTGCCTTCTATTTTTAAGATTACATTATTTCATTAAAGAAGTATTAATGGGATAGCTGTCCTGCACTATTTTAACTTCTTTTAATTACTTAGGATGAAACTTATAGTACACTTTTTGTAGCTTTTTATGATTTTACTCTGATCTTAACATCTGTCTTCAAAGAAAAGTAATTGATTATCTGAATCAGAAGAAAATGTGAGTTGTACAGTATTTACAATTACGCAAATCAATGATTTACAAATATCTACAGTTAATTTGATACTAAATATGAATATATTAAGGCTTTAGCTGGAATTTTGTCATCCAATTATTTGATGAGTGTGTTTGTACTATAATTCAAAAACAGAAGAGAAAAAAAAATAATAGATTTGAAAAAGTATTACATATACTGGTAATTTCCCAAGCAATATATCCTTGTCTTTAACAAAGCAGTCATACTTAATTGAAATTAACAAACTTAATAATTTAGAATTAGAGCTCACATTAAATATGCATATTAAAATAGCTTTCCCTAATATATGTGCAAATTAACTTATATATTCAAATTGTGTTAAAATGTTAGATGTTATATTCTCACTCATGTAATAGATATTTTAATGTGAAATTTACATTGATTATAAAGCAAAATTACCAACACTTATGTTTCATATATATTAATCTTATGATTACCTTTGATATAACATTTTAACATTATCTTTAAAAGGTACTTTGATTCTAAATCATTGGTACAGGATTCCCTGGCCCATTTCTCCTGCTTCTTACTTTTCATGGTTGTCAGGAAAAACTTTATTTCTTGAACACTTGAATACCACTTATAATTGTAGTCAATGTTTATATTTTATTAATTGTATACTAATGCCCATAAAATATTAATCCATATTAATGTATCTCTGTATGTCATAATATGATATATTATAATCTGTATTAATGTGTATAGAAAAACCAAGATGATTTATTGAATATGGGGATGAAGTTCAGCTCTGCTCTTTGAAAAGGGAGTTAGCACCTTGTTTATCATGAAACAACATATTTTCCAGAAATACTCATTCAGCTACTGTGGACTTCTACAAAAGACTAAAAAATAGGAATGTTTGCCAAAGCTGTCTTGCATAGAATGTGCATTTTAGAAAAGATATCAGAGAATAAGATGGGTCATTGGAAAGAATGAAAGCTGAATGTGGCATCAACTCCAGTTATAGAATAAAAGCCACTGTTTTAATCTTTATAGTGTAACAGTTGCCAATAGTACAAAATGAATTTGATGGAGCACCAAAAACATAACAAGTTGAATAAAATGTATTTTTGTTGATAAAAAAGAAAACAATCTTATGGGTCACAATTTCTTGATCCTGTGAATTCAGATTCCTTTGAAGAGTATAATATTGATTTGTGAAGTGTCTTGTTATTACTAAAAGCTATTCTCTTTACTCTGATGCATTTCTCTCACAAAAAAAGAAATGAAATTACACAGCTGATATCATTAAAGCAAGAGCAAAATTGCATTAAAATGCCATGTTTAAAGAACTGAACAAGAAAAGCAAAGAGTTCGCTTACATTTTTCAAGAAAGCTTAGAAACACATCTCAGAGTAAACTCAGTCCCCAAAATGAAACAGCTCACCTTTACTTTCTAAGTTATTTTTCATCAGTTACTTAAAAAAACACAAAACACTTATTTTTACCTTAATCTAAGATAAATAGTGTGACTCCATTTAAAGAGTTACAGTACTTTAAAAAATAAGTTATAGGTATATCTGAAGCTATCAAATATGGCAAGTTTTACCATATTATTTAGCTAACAGTGCTTTCTGGTCAGGAATACATAGCAGTCAGTCTTTATGGATTTAAAATAAACTGAATACATTTACAAAATATTTTTTTCTTGGTTTTGGATATTGAAACCACTTGTTCACCTTATTATTATTATCACTATTATTACTATTATTTTTATAAATGTGACCAACACCAGCCTCATGATTCTCATAATCATTCCTTATTGTACTTACAATCTTCATTTAGAAAGAGCTTTATAATACCACCTTACCTTATATTACATATTATATTACACTGATGGTTGCTTCTAACAAATATTAGTCAATGGCACTGACTTCATGAAAATAAATGATTTGGTTTCCTTTGTATCTTTTTTGAGCATTCACCCTTTACTACAGAATGAAAGAATAAAAGAGAAGTCTTCCCTATTACCCAGTTTTCCTCAGTTTTAATGACAGAGTCATGAGTATTCACTTAAGGATGTGCACAGAATACCTACTTTGTGGCAAGTGCCATGCGAGGTCCTAGGGATTTGACAGTGAACAAGATAGATATGGCTCGTCCACAGACAGCTTACTGTCACACACATAAAATAAACTTATTTTAGAAAGTGCAAAGTACTACCCAGTACACTTTAGAAAAGACAACAGAGGAAGATCTCTCTGAAGAGAGAAAATTGACACCAAGGTGCAAAGAGAGCATCTTGCAAAAGAGAAACAATCAGAAAGGTTGTTGATGTGCCAAACAATTAGTCATATTTGAGGAAAAACAAACAAACAAAAAGGCCAGAGTGGCTGAAGCAAAGGACCCAGTGATATGCTAATAAGGTCAAAGACAAGGCAGAGCTGGGCCACACAAGATTTGATTTTTCATCAAGGGGTTTAGATTTTATACTGAAGGCAAGAGGGAAAAAAAAAAAAAAAAAAAAAATTGTCCAAAACAGGAGAGGTGGTAGAGTGGAGATTTACCCAATTTAAAATTTCAGAATGTTCTACTGCTTGATCAATAGTGATGGAACATTTCTAATACTATTCCATGAAAAACTAGTCACACAGAATGATTTCTGAAAAAGATAGGAAGTATAGATACTATCTTATGCTTTGGAACAATCACAGCATTCATTACTGTCTGAAGTACGGAACATTCCCAAACTGCCAAAAGCTGTTTAAACTTTCATATTCCCAAATAAATCTGACCTCATAATCTGGTCTTCTGATGATATCTGGTATCTGTCTCTGGGACCACATTTTGGACAATATTTATATAGAAAAAAAAAAAAAGTACTCAGTGTTACCCAAGTGTGCTACTTCATTGGAATCGCTTTGCTTTGTTTTAAAATTCTTGTAACTATTAAAATTTTAAATTTGTAAAATCTTAGGTTCATTACAAGAATACTCTGCATTTATTAGTTTCTATACACCAACAAAACAAAACAAAACAAAACCAAAAAAGTCATCCATAAGGCAATAAACTCTTTAAATATTTATGAGAAAATTCCTCTACAAACTCTTTTATATTTCATGTTCTCATTGGGCAACTTTGGCATTAAATATGGATAAAGTGATGGTTTTCATAAGGATGTCCGGTATTAGAATGTTAGGATGATTTTAATTAGTCTCCATCAGCAGGATGGGTTTACCTGTGTGCTTGTCCATGTGAAGTGCATATAAATCCTGGAGCATCACCTATGAATTTAAATCAGAAAGCTCATCAACTTCTGTTGGCAAGGTGAAAGATAAAAGCCACAGAAGGTCCTTCCCAGCCTCTGTCACTAATGATAAACAGCATTAACTGCTTCTGTAGACACTAATGCTGCTATCTTGGGAACACAGGCAGCTACCATGAGAACTTTACAGCTTCACTAATCGTACTTTTGTTTGTCACAAAACACAAAATAAAATCTCAACAAAGAAGCAATAAATATTAGCATTTATGAACAAAAGAAGGTCACATAAATATGTAGATCTCTAAATATGCAGTGCATTCTTCATTAACCAAATATCATGTTCATTATTATAAGCTCTTATCATAGTAGAAAGAAACAACAGAAAATAAGAGCAAATTAAATGAAAGCTGGGGCAGATTCTGCTATGTCGGAAGCATTTTCTATTTAAAGACCTGGTGATTGTGATATAAAAACAAATGCTTTAATGCTATGAAATATTTATTTGCTCTAAGGAATCTTCAGTAGAAATTAATATTTTAAATGCTGTGATGTCAGAAAACAAACTTTTCTTCTAGTTCATTGAAAAATTTTCTTTGTGTCATTGTTTTACATTCAGAGGTTTTCTTAAAATTATATTTTTATCCTAAAGCCAAAATATTCATATTTAATAAATTTAATAATGTTGCTTATTAAGTTCAAACAGCATGTGGCTAATTTTGATATTTAATATAGAGATACCCAAACAATGTTAAAACTTTTCAGGATGGCACACCATTATTGAACTAAGAAAAACACCAACAAGTTCAAAATAAAGAGTAAATCATCACATCTAAACTTTTCTTAAATACATGTATTTATAGAATTTGTGTGATGTTCAGCTTATTTTTCATCCTTGTAAGTAAGAATATTAAATTCCTAGTTCTTTGAATGATTTCTATTATAGTCAATGGCTTAGTTTTCTTTTTACAGTTTTCCTTTTTTTTATATTATATTCCTAACATGTTTTACACTAATTTTTTTCTTCTCTGCTACATTTCCAATGAGATTAATACAATGATAGCTCAAGTAGTTCAAATTAATCAACCAAATAGTTAACTGTGCTACTAATCATACAAAAACCTTATCTCATGGTCCCTGCTGTGAATATGTATTAAAAATATCACATTATTACCTCAGTTACTAAATCTGTTGGAATATAATTAGTAATGTTTTATTTAAACTCAAGAGCAGTTAGGTAACATGCATGTAGTTTAGGGGAGCTGTATGATAAAACAGAACATGTCTATTAAAAGGACCTAAAGCACAAAAAAATCATGTGTGGATGATCTGGATGCCAAGGGCTTGGGCATTCTTGGATAACCATTAGTTTTATTACCTGTAAAATGAGTTAATAATAGTATCAATTTCATGTAGTTGCTCTGAGAATCATTACGTAGGCATGTCAAATGTTTAGCATACAAACGGATCATGATAGGTGTGCAGTAATTATTAGTTATTATAATTTACTTAGATGACTTCAAATGTGATTATTGAAATGTATAAAATAATAAGAATAATCAGAAGCACACTTATTCTTTGGTGCAAAAATACCATATGATGACCCAAGGAATATGGTACTAAAGTGTTTATAGTGGGAGGAATTAATAAAGCTGAATTATCAGAAAAAAGGAATTGGGAATCTGGTCTTTTATAATTTTATAATTTATATAAATAAACACATTATTTATATAAATTGAGAAGAGAAAGAGCATATTGTATATTTATTCATGGAATCAGTTGACTCAATCTCTGATTCAAAATGTATTTCTAGGGGCATCTGGCTGACTCAGTCATAGAGCATGTGGTCCTTGATCTTAGGATCATGAGTTCAAGCCCCATGCTGGGCATAGAGCTTATGTAATAAAATATATATATATATATATATATATATATATATATATATATTCTTTTGTTTTTTTCTTTTTTTTCACTTTTTATTTTTATCTTAATCATTTAAAAAATCATTCTTTCATTTCCTTTACGGGAACACAGAAGACAATGAATCTGTCTTTATTGGGAAAGAAGAGAACAGAGATTAGAAGAAAAATGAAGTTGTACAGTAGAAAGAACTTTAACTGCAATTAGATTTGGCTTCAAATCCCAGCTAGATGACTAATTAGTGGTATAAATTTGGCACAGCACTTAGCTTCTCTGAACTTGAATTTCTTCACCTTGAGAATATGAATAATATACCTGAAGCACAGTGTTCTTAAGGGGATTAGAGAGTATTTACCAAAGGACATAGTTAGCCATCTTAATTTGACTCATAACAATGTCTTCAGATAATGTTAATTAAATAAATGAATGACCATATCATATTTTTACCTGAAGAACCATCAAAATATGGAAAATAACAATATGGAACTACTGAGCTAGAAATGGATATTTAGCCACTACAAGAAAATTGCAAGCTTCAGACTCAAAAATATTTGAGCATCTTAAATGTGGGCCAAGATCTCTGTATGGTAAAATCCTACTCGATTTATTTTCCCTCTATCCAGTTAAAATTGTCTCTAGTGATCTTGAGAAAGTGAGGGTGGGTACCTCTTAAGAATATACAAACAAAATCCATACATTTTGATTAATGTAGGTATGACTCAGCATATACAGCTACTAACATTATGGAACTTTATATATTGTTTTCTCCTAAACATTTTACTTTTTGGAATTCTTTATAAACAAGAACATAATGTCTCTTACAATTTCTTTATTTTATTTTTTTAATTTTGCTATTTCTTTAAATAAGAGATTTCTTTGAATGCACGATGTATATAATGTCAAAATCTGGGCGCCTGGGTGGCTCAGTTGGTTGAGCAACTGCCTTCGGCTCAGGTCACGGTCCTGGAGTCTCGGGATCGAGTCCTGCATCGAGCTCCCAGCTCCATGGGGAGTCTGCTTCTCCCTCTGACCTTTTCGCCTCTCATGTTCTCTCTCACTGTCTCTCTCTCAGATAAATAAATAAAATCTTAAAAAAAAAAAAAAAACTATCTTGCATCATTTAAAATTGATGGCTTTTGTTAAACATTTCAGAGTTCCAATAGTGATTTCCTTTAGGAGTTCTGTTTGGAACACTTTTTCTTAAACACAGGAACATTTGAGGGACTTTGTCAAAGACTGATGTGATATAGACAATGATTTGTCCAAGCAATTTTCACTATATCCTTAAAATATTGCCATTTCACAGCCTGACAGATTAGTGTAGAAAAACAAAAAATTGAGTCCATAGAATGTAATTATTTTGTGAAAAGGTCTACATGTGTACCTTATATGTTAAATATACCACACATATATTTATATATGTAAGATTCTTAAAGGTTAATGATAGAGAATTATGTGTATGTAATATATATAATATATATGTTATATCTATCATAACATATTATGTGTTCTCTGTATACCTATCTATTATATTTATATATAATACTTAAATCTATATAACATTTAATTATAATTCCCCATAATTAATCTTTGGTCCAATTCTCCATTTCTTTAAGTATCTTACCCTTATTTACATATTTGCATTCAAGATTTTAGTATAATAAGTTGGCATTTTAATTATAATTGACATCTTTTAAAACTTCTGTTTTTCTTCAGCAACATTTTCAGTCTTAAAAAAGTTCATTTTCGGGACAGTTGGGTGGCTCAGTCGACTGAACATCTGAGTGTTGATTTTGGCTCAGGTCATGATTTCAGGGTCCTGAGATGGAGCCATGAGTCAGGTTCCCTGCTCAGCAGGGAGTCTGCTTGAGAGTGTCTCCCTCTGCCCCTCCCCCACTCAAGCACATGGTCTTTCTCACCACCCCCAAATACATAAATCTTTAAAAAAGTAATTATCAAAAATGTATTCAAAAGGAGAAGGATGTATAAAAAGAGAAATCACAACTGTTTGGAATATTAATTTCTTATTTTATTTTATTTATCTGTCAGATAGAAATAGAGTGAGCACAAGTAGAGTGAGCAGTGGGCAGAGGAAGAAGCAGTCTTCCTGCTGAGCAAGCTTGATCCCAGGACCTTGAGATCATGACTTGAGCCAAAGGCAGAAGCTTAACCCACTGAGCTACCCAGGTGTCCCGATTTTTTAAAATATTCGATTTTATTATTTCGAGGACAAATTAAGACAGTCTATTGCTTTTGGTTCTGTCCTTTTTTCCTGAAGAGGTTAGAGACTGATCTAGGACAGATATTATATTACAATCTCAACCAATAAAGTGGGCAACTGAGATACAGTTAGGGTACAGTGAGGGATCTTTAAATAGGGAAATAATGGTGAATGATGACATTTTCTTCCATAGTCATCTGTATATATCTAAACTCTCCATGAAAATCATTAGAAATGTATTCTCTTTTCTTTCAGGATAAAGTATGTTTGGTTGTAAAAAATGAGCCTTGTAGATAGTTATTTTTAATTGATATTTCTAGAATAGATAGGCATACGCATATAAATATGTGGATAAAGAGCAAATGAATATAGATATTACCTTGCTAGCTAAAATGTTTCTTTCAGGTATGTATATGAATCTCATCTATAGATCTTCCCTATTTGATACTATTTACTCTATTAGCATGGAAAATTAAGAATTGACTGCAGGGAAATGTCTAGAAATAATGTTGAGCCACACAATAGTGTTAGCCCACTCCCCTTTAATCATTTGCATGTACAATAGATAAAACACCACTTTCAACACTGTATTTTTTTTGCTCTTCCTTGTAACTATTGTTGAAGATGAAATTAGATCGTCAGAAGCTAGTGGTCTGTGAAGGACACAATACTTCCCTATCACCAGTGAACAATAGTTAGTGATGTATAACCCAGAGCCTTGAAACTGAAAAGTTATAAGTATTCAAGACCTTTAGTCATACACAAAACTCAAGTGATAATAGCTTTAGTAATTGCTAAAATTATTAAAAAGACATCTGTGCTATGAGGCCATAAAAAGGTACCCAAATTAATTTTTGTGGATAATTCATTAGTGCTTTTTTTGTTCAATTATTTCTTCAGTGTTGTAGCCTACACATCCCCCAAGATATGGATGAGGAGAACACAGGATTCTACCTCTCACCACACTTTTGAGAAGGTCATGTTATCAATTTTGGGTAATTTCTAACTGCAGATTCCTGATTCTCAAATGTATCCTGTGTAATTATGTGGTAGTCACATACATGTAGTAGGAACTTAAGGACATGACAGTGAGTGAACAAAGATTGGTATATCACTACATTCATTTTAGTCTTACTCCTTTTCAGTCCAAGTCACAGGGCTGAAAATAGGCTGAGCAGCATAGCATATATACATAATGCTCACCTTAGAAATATATGTATAGTATGAAAGTACTCCAGAAATAGAGGCAGTATGAAAGCACTCCCTACCATGTCAACATTTCTCTATTTCTTACAGCAACAAAGAATTTAACCCTCTCAGGAAAGTCAAATGTATTGACTCCTTATTATGTGCCAAGGGAGTATCCTGCAAGCTAATGATGTAATTGTGAATATACTTGGTGCCTGGGTAGTTTAGTCAGTTGGACATCTGCCTTTGACTTGGGTCATGGGTCCTGGGTCCTGGGATTGAGCCCTGCATTGGGCTCCCTGCTCTGAGGGGAGTCTACTTTTCTCTCTCCCTCTGCCACTCCACCTGCTTGTGGTCACTCTCTCACTCTCTCAAATAAATAAAATCTTTAAAAGCAAACAAACAAAACAAAACAAAACATGGTCAATAACCAAGGACCTTATGGTTTTGATTTAAGTCCCCGAGCAACAAACAGACAATCACAAAATAGTGTCTTAAAATTGTGGAAGCACATAGTAAGGGTGTTTCATCCAGGCTTGGGATTATTTATTTCTAAATAAAATTCTGTAGCCCAGAAGAATACATTCTATTTCTTTTGCATACTTCCTGTATGTTACTCTAGTGTCTGATAGGTGCAAAATAAATATTTATGGAACTGAAGTAGTAACAGAAGACATTTTGCTTATGTGTTGGTTAGCAAGAAACAAATGTGCAAGTACATTTCAAGTATTTTAAATTTCTGTAAGTGGTTATTCAATCGAAAAACCCACTGTAAAATTAACATGTTATTCAATGTATTTCATCAGAGGGTGCATGATTTTTAAAATATATGGATATAAAATAATTTGATATCATGTATCAAAATCATCCATCATTATTAACAGGACATATCAATTTATGATATATTATGATATATTTCTTTTTGTCACAAAGAAATATACATATTTCTCTTTGTCACAAAATGTTTCCTTTGAGAAATAAGTTGAACGTGGATGTCAGAATACTATGAAAGGAAAAGCCAGTGACATAGCTAAACTAGCTATAATAATTTTAATTCTAGTTAATCCAATATCTATTTCAAATAAAAGCACTGGTAGAAGATTAAAATTATTATTCCCCATATTCCAATCATTATATCCACTAATTGATAAAAATTTAAATTTTGGTTATAAATAAAAAAGATAGTAAAATGAAGAATTGATATGAAATAATACAGTGAGAATATTAATTCTTCTAAGAATTATATGCCATTCACAGAGTTCACAGAGTGAAAGATAGATACAATTCTAGTGGTGGTATTTGATATTGAAGTTCTTTTTTTTTTAAAATCAGCATTTTTAAGGCATTTAAAGCAAATGCTACTATTAAATTAGTTTATTTATTTTTGTCTGAATTAGCTATTATACAAGTACTTAGAGTCTTATTTATACAATATGGTGACATCTCCCCTGTGGTTAAAATTTTTCTAATAAAAGCCTTAGAACTTTCTCCTTTCAAAGATTATAAATGAAAAATTACCACAAATAACAAGCCTAACAAAACAACATTCTGACTGCATTGTCATATTTATTATAAAACACTTGGTTCACTGCATTTTGGCATTTTATACAACTGGTTCTGACAGTGATTAACATGGTTTGGGCTTCTGCAGTTTCACCCAAGAGAAATAAAACACCAAAATCTCCGCAGGTGTGTAATGGGCCAGAGATTTACAATCTGTTCTGCAAAGTCAGTCTTCAAAGACTTGAAAAAAACCCTAAAGTTGGCAGTGCCTCTATCATCACTATTATTTAAGGTATTTTCCATATCTCAAAAGGAACGGTGGGGCTAATTGCAAAGATCTCAACTCCAATTTGACTTCCCTGCAAGTCTCTTCAGAAGACAAGTTTCATTATACATCTACACATTCCAGGGGGAACAGACAGACCCTATAGGAAGCTGCAAACTAAATAATTAAGTATTTACTTGTACTTCCAAGGAGACTTCACTTACTTGAAGTATGTTGCATCATTTAACTGATGCTAAGGAGTAGTTGGGAAGTACTGAGGTAATTACCAAATGACAATCAGGCAGCAGCACCTGGGCTATGGCAGCCCCAGGACAAGTGCCCATAATTGCTTCCATGATTGCTTCGTGTGCACCTAATATTAAACTTACCCAATTAGGGTCAGAATGCACATGATCATTTCAATTATAGGAATGTTCATCTTCCTGAGAGCTGCTCACAGAGGAAAAAGTTCAAATAGTGCTATTTAAATTTTTAAATGTGAGTTTACCCATTTTAGTGGATAATCAGGTCTACATGTGTGCTTGACCTGAGTACAAATTGTTTCATCTGTTAGAAGAATTTTCCACTTACATAATTTCAAATATCATCACTATAACTTACTATCCTGTAAGTAAACAACTAGTAAACAGTACAAAGGAATATCATTTTAGTGATATGACCCTCAGAAAATCAGTAGTGGATTACTTTCTTTAAACTTGAATTCTGTTCATAAATTTCAATGAAAGCACCCAGTAATCTCTCTGTCAACCAAGGCTATTACTAACAGAAATGAAATAAATTGAATAATAGGCCAATATTTTTAGTTAATTTAACCACCAAAGGTTTTGATTGCTATGATATTTTGCCTGAAGTATAGTTCTCTTTACTTCAAATACATTTGTTGAAAATTGTCAAGGTCATAGATGCACACATTAACGGTATCAGTCAGGGTAGCAAAGAGAAAAGCCTTCTCCCATTATAGCAGATTGCAGCCTTCGTTCCAATACTTATCATCACCTTATCAACCTTGCTTAAGAGAGGGAATAATCTTGAAAGAAAGAAAAAAAATAGCCCTCCTAATTCTTGATTCACAAAGTATGCTTAGTACTAAGTATATATGATATATATTTTATACATCATATGTAAATAATCTGAATACAAATTCACATATGTGATAAGTATAAATTGTATATTATCTGAAAACCATCACAATACTACACATTTTAAAGTTTCAGTATTTTTAGGATATGGATAAGAATGAAATATTCACTTATCAAAACTATCTCTTAAAAATATAAACAAAGGATCTAAATACAAATGTGCTACCAAAGTTTTCAGTGGTATGTGAAGAATGGCATTCTGCCATTTACCAGTGTTTTAAAGTCCTACACTTAATTCTCTTTCCATTCTTCGAGGTTTTCGTAGTAGGAACAAGCATACAATCCAGAACAAGCATCAGAACCACAAGGGTATGTTGCTTGGCTTAGTTTCCTGACTGAAGTTATTGCATTGTATCTGCCAGGATCTTTTAGCAAGTTTCAATCAATAATGTTAACCTGAAGCCAGCATTGACCTAACTGAACTTGAACTTGCTGTAACATTTTATTACAAAGATTGGAGGCTGTAATAATTCATTGTTTTAAAATAAAAAAAAAATAGAACATTTTAGATTTATATAAAAGCCATAATTTATGTAGTGATGTTAATTTCGAGGGTATGATGTGCTTTAATCTCTCATTCTGCTTGCCATTTTGTGACAGAAATGCTGAAGCCATCTGAAGGTTACAAACAATATTCACTAATAACGAGCTCTTATGTCCTTGTAGGTTTCACTTTGATGGATATCCATAGTGTTTCCCCATGACATAATTCTACAGAGGAAAAACACATCTTGAAAATATAGTTTGTGCTTTCACCTTCAAATAAAACTAGTGTGATTTTTAAAATAAACTACAAATGAGAAATAAGCACACATTTTTGTCATATTCCTGTAATGATTTTTAATACAGGCACTGCTAGATTTAATTGCTAAAAACAATCTTGCTATAGAAAGAAGAGTTGATATAGTGGAGTGCCTTCTATGGATTATATATTATTTAAAATCCATCCATTTAGTCATAAAACAGTAATACCATTCTAATGAGACATATTTTTCCTCTGAAACAAAAAGCTATTACTTTTAATACAGCCTTACACAACACAGGGGGCGGCAGGGGAAAGGGGAAGCAGGCTCCTCACTGAGCAAAGAAACCCATGTGGGACTCGATTCCAGGACCCTAGGATCATGATCTGAGCCCACGGCAGATACTGAACTGACTGAGCCACCCAGATGCCCCTCATTTTTTTTTTAAAGATTTTATTTATTTAATTTAGAAATGGGAATGTGGGGAGAGGGTACAAGCAGACTCCATGTTGAGCACAGAGCTGGACACCGGGCCCTATCCCAGGACCATGGGATTATAATCTGAGCCAAAGTTAGGAGTTGGAAGGATGCCTAACCATCTGAGCCACTCAGGTGCCCCTTGATGGAGTGTTTGTAGTTAACCCACAAGTACCCTTTACCATTTTTTCACATTACTTACTAGTTCATATTATAATCACTCAGGCAGTGCAGAATGAAAATAACCAAAGACATATGTAAGGCCTCTTTCTTTTTTCTTTTTTTTTTTTTTTTAAAGATTTTATTTATTTATTTGACAGACAGAGATCACAAGTAGGTAGAGAGGCAGGCAGAGAGAGAGAGGAGGAAGCAGACTCCCTGCTGAGCAGAGAGCCCAATGCGGGACTCGATCCCAGGACCCTGAGATCATGACCTGAGCTGAAGGCAGAGGCTTAACCCACTGAGCCACCCAGGCGCCCTGTAAGGCCTCTTTCAAATGCTTCAACTATCCATATAAAAATAGGGAATCAAGGTATCACAGTCCTTTCCCTGAAAAAAAAATAGAAAACCATATGTTGGGATGTGCATGCTTTGTGTAAAGACTATGGGTTTTCAAATGAGACTCCTGAGTTGTTAGCATTGGCTACACAAAGGAGCTTGGTGTTTGGGGACTTTAATTCCATTGCCATTCAACATGAAATGTTATCAGTTGAATCCACAGGTGTTTTAATCAGAAGTTAATATTCCATTTGCATTACATTTTTTTTCCACCGGCTTTCTCACAGATTTCAATATAAAAATGACCTCACTTGGTTTACCTCTAACAGATGTCTATTCCAGTAAATTATGCATGTTAGCTATCTTTCTCAATATACACACACTATGAAATGACCTTACATAAAACTCTATACAAGGAGGATTAAATTTGGAAATTGTGTGTGAGATGATCACAGAAACCCATTATTCATTTAACAAGTTTTTGTCTACATCCTGTGCACTGCCGTTTAGCCATGGGTTTCCGTGAACGCAGGACAAAACATGGGCCTTGGCAAGACTTCGAGTACTCAGGCAGAAAACACCCATTATAACTCTCAGATACAAATTTAGACTTTATCTGTGACACCATGTCAGCATAAATGATTTACTGGAAGTATACAATGAACTCAACAGAGATTTCTTGAGAATCTTCACATGAAAAACTTACACTCCTTATAGATACAAGTGTATGAATTTTGATATGCCCTTAACTACATATTTATTTCTACCCTGTAAAACAATCATCTCAATGTTAGTGAAAATAAGATACTAGACAATTCGTAACTATATAAAACTCTAAAATATGAAGCACCTTCACACACATACAGTGACAACGAGTATATAAATGATGTAAACAAACAGGTTAATTTTCCAGTTCACTCTTAAAAAAAAAAAAAGAGGGAGAATTGAAACTTCCTTTTTTTTCCTCCCTAAGAATGTTCATTTCATTATGTAAAGGATTTTAATACTGATTTATAGGTGAACATACAGAGAAGTTATCAAGGACAGTCTTTCATTAGGTTTTTGAAAAGTAGTTTCTAAATATATGCATGTCACTTTAATGAAAAGAGTGATGATAGTAATTTCTAAATGACCTACAGATGTGTTTATATAGCACCTGCCTATCTCTATTGGACAAATTTTCCATTTAACTTCACATATATCAAACGGGGAAGTGTGGGCAATTGCAGATACAGTTATTTGATATTCATATGAAGAAATCCAGCAATTTCTTCAAAAAGAATGTTTTTGATAAGTGAAATTTGGGGTCTATCTTGAAAGGTAGGAGACATCCTCTTTTATTCTGAATGGTAGTATCTGAAAAATAGAACTGTGTGGAGATGCTCCACCTGCTTCAACAAACATGCAGATACCCTGTACTGGAAAACATCTGTCTTTAAGACGGTGAGATGTAATTACTGCACGGAGATCCGAGCTATTCCATATGCCTAATCTCATTGGGCAGGTCCTATAATTTGCTGGAGGTCCAAACAAAAGTTGTAGGGGCTTAATTGTTTTTGAAAAGCATTCCCAAGGCTGATGCTACCTCAAATCCCATTCAGAATTGTTGTTAATAAAAAATTATACCTAAGGGCCCTTTTCCTGATAACTGAAATCCACTCTTTTTACCAATACCTTCGGGGTGGGGGGAGTACTTCCCTTTAAAACACAATACATATGTTCTCACTTTCTAAAGTCATGTGGTAGAAATGGCTAGCTAGCCCTTAAATATTTATAGAGAAGAGTTTTGGCAGAAGTAGCTTCCCAGACAGAGACTATAGCTCCTTGTCTCATTTACATCCAGACATGGCCTTATAACTGATGTGGATTTTTTAAGAAGTAATAGGTCTTCCACCCTCGATCTTTTTACATCCTTTCTGCTGACCAAAAACAGATTCCAAGGCCTTGTGCAATGGGGCACCAGCAAGCTGGAAAGAAGCTGGATCCTGGGTGATGGAAAGCCATCCTCTGACACACAATGCTCATGTTGGACTCGGGTGATGGAGCAACAAACTTCCATTCTGGGGAACTATTCTAATCGGAGATTCTTTGCTCTAGATGCCAAGTGGTATTCTCAGAATGTCAGGACCATCATTATGCTTGGCAATTAGGGATCAGAAAATTCATTCAATAACTATTCAGTATTTGCTACAGACCAGGAACTACGCTAGTCCCTTGGAATAAAAGATGGCTATGACACAATTTTTTTCTTAAGCCTAAACAAGGAGTGTTTCAGGAGGAGTGAAGGGTAAGACTATAGGTGGCAGCGTGAGCAAAGGCGATGAGTAAGAAATTGTAAGCTCAGGATGAGGTACTGCGGGTGGGTGGTTTTCTGTGGCCACAGGCTGCCACTGAAGCAAAGGATTGGCTCAGTAGATCTACAACAGTGAACAATGGTATCGAGAGAACAAGTCCAGAGTTGGGAAGACCATTTAGTACTCAATACTCTTGTAGTACTCCAATGAAATGCAATGATGGCTCACACAGGTGTGATTAATTGGATTAATTGGATTGGGAGAGAAGGTAAGACAGATTTAGCCTACTCTAAATGATTGTACAGAAAGTTAAATATTCAAGGAGAGGCCAGTTTAGAAGAAAATATGGTTAATTCAATTTTTATTATATTAAGTTCCAACTCTCCCTTAGCTATGGAAGTTGTGATGGCCAACCAGCCATCGAATACATGAATCCAAAGACCACAAATAGGTCTGACCTGAAAAGTAAACTTGATTTATGGATGTTAGCTTTTGTGATTTTGCTTAGTTTTATGTTCACAACTATGTTTTGAATGTTGATATTCTTGAAGATACTACCTTTTAATATAATAGATGGGTCATATATTTTTAAACTTATTTTACACTTGACTTGCTCTTTTATTAGGTAAAGATAGCAGATGGGTCATTAAGATTTAAATTCCTAAGCTTTGTCAGAAATACATCAAGGTTTTTATGTTCTCTTATTCTTTATGTTATCTTTAATAATAATCTTTAATATCTGAAATGGAGAGAAATTCTACTTAATATTTTCTAAAACAAATTTTTTGTTTCTATCTTTTTATGTATATATTTACTTTTTAAATTTAACTTTGTATACACAATGACAATTATATCTCATTGTAGCCTTGGATATAATGGCAATATTGGAAAACTGAGTTTAAATGTTTTATTGGAGAGTTGCTGATATGATTCTCTAAATAGGCTTTGATGATCTTCCAGAGAGAATATTATTTACACTTAAATATAGCAACTTAGTTTAATTTTAAAAGCATTTTTTTTTTTCACAGACTTGGGATCGCATTTTCGCCTCACTTTCAATATGCCAGGCACAATGGACAAATCTAAAGACCCCAATAAAGTATTATTCTCTGAGTTTGCATACTGTCTATTAATGAAGTTAAAAGAATATTAGTCTCCCTCTTCCCCCATTAAAAATCCATGACCACCATGGCCTGGAATAAAGAGAGTCAGAGGAAGAAGTGGTGTTCTGATCTGAGAAAAGAGGGCTTTGTTGTCAGGATTACGTCAGGGGTATCCTGAACCCCACACTATCTCATTAGGAAGAATTCCATTCACTGACTCATAATTCGGCCAGAGACTGCTCTAGAACACATCTTAGCATACCCGATTTCCAATACGCTTAGCCCTTAATTCATTTACATTTCGAGCACAGTGCCCCAGCCCCTGGTTATCACTCTGCTTGTCCCACATCAGAGTACTTTTTGATAAAATTGCTCTGTCTAGCTTTAAAGATGCAATACAATGCCATACTCAGAATGCTTTTCCATGGGCTTGTATTAGTCTGAGACTCTCAACAAAGGGATAATAAGAATAGACAGAGATTAATCCATTTCTTTTAGAAATGCTGCCTTTTAGTCCCAGGGAAATATGCTCATTTGCATGGTTGAAATGTAGCAGACTGAGTTCCTCAGCCCCTTCCACCCTTCTCAGTCAAGCCTAACGCCCATGAATCACTGGCAAGTGTAATGAGGCTGTAAAGGAAGACGTCCTGGTGGAGAGATTGTGCCAGATCCCTTAGGACTCTTAAGACAATGATTTATATTTGTTTGAATTTATACAATACCACTGTCACATTATAAAGTGTTTCAGGAAGGACCAACTGCTAACCTGCAGCTTGATTTTACACAATTTCCCATTAAGTGGAACCCACTATCTACAAGCTTCTTTCTTATTTGCAGCTCCAATTTTTCGTTGAAATCAATGTTCAGTCAGTCATGCACCAGAATAGCCTATCAGTGTTAAGTTATCCATTTCTGTAGGCACATATATTATACTCTTAATTTACAATTAACAGTATTCAGTGAATTTGTCTTCATAATGAATATTTCTTATGGATGTAACACATAAACAGCTTTTCTAAGATTGGTGCTCAATTTTTCCCAAATTTGTAATCAATTTTATTGGCTATGCAATTTCTTTCCTTTGGTCAATCACTCTTTAAATTGGCTAGCTTAATGCATCACAGCAAATGATTTTCAGAAATCATTAGGCACATGAAATTGCATATGCAGCTCACACAGTTTTAATTGACCCCACTCACACCTACCAATGGTACTCTTAAACAATCTGCCTACTTTGCTTCTCTTTATTTCATTAAACTCTGAGTTTATAATCCACTTATAAATATCTTTTTTATGGATCTGTATTATATTTTCTTTCTTCCTCCTTTTTTTTTTTTTTCTTTTGGTGTCCCTGCGTGGGCTCAAATATATTATTTCCTCATAAAGGTTGATACGATGCCCTGCTATTAATAAGACTGACCATGATTCAGCCAAGAAGATCTCTCAGATGTGTACCTCTAGAAAGCCAAACTCAGAATCATTTGCAATGGTTCTCAACCAGGGATGAGTTTGTTTCTGAGGGGACATTTGGCCATATCTGCGAATGTTTTTGATTGTCACAACTTGGGGAGGGTATGTTACTGGCGTCCAGTGAGTACAGGTTAGGGATTCTGCTACACATTCTACAATGGGTAGGTCAGTCTTCCACAGCAAGCAATAAACCATTTGAAAATGTCAATAATGTTAAGATAGTGTCATCTATAAAATGTCCTATAAAACACATTTGAATGAAATAAAGGCTAGCTATACAGCTGACTGTGAAGTCAGATAAATCTGACAGCTGGGTTTTGGAATTTCAACATATCTTTTTTTTTCTACGAGTTTGGCTATGATTTCTATAATTTGCTGAATGTGATGGAGAGTGTTCACAAACTATCTTTAAAATTAAGCCAATAATGACTACATCCCTCTTGCTTTTAGGTTATTTTCCATATATGTTGAAAGGTCTGTGTAATATAAAATAAAATATTTAATTGAAAAAATGAGAATAGCAAAATTAATATTTAAAATAACCTCAATGCAAATATAAGATCTTGAAAGCACCCTTCCAATAGCCTCATTAATCATAGAAAAACTTGTGCTAACTAATCCCTATAGCTCCATGGGGGCAGAAAATAGAAAGTCAACAATATCATTATTTTTCTGATTCAATTTATCTCTAAATCAATTCTTCTTGGTGGAGTCATTCAAAAATTTCCCAACACTTTGGCTTAATTTTGTATTTATAAATAGTCATTTTTTTGCTACTGGATCAAAGACCCATTTCAAAGACTTCACAAAGTAGTTGGAATGGAGTGTAGCAGTTTTACAATGAAAACTAAATGTAAATGGAAAATTGAGTGGGACATTTAATTCATGGCATTTGAACATTCCTAGATGTACTGTTTTTATCTGTGCCCTAGAGATTGTTATTGTGTCTTGCAAAATAATACTGTATATATAATTCTCCTTCCCATACCTTGTGACCTACTGAAAATCAAGAACATTTTGCAAAATACAAACTTACATATTTTCAAAATACAAATCTCACATTCTTCCTCTACTTAAAATCTTTCATTGGCTTCCAATGATCGAAACACCAGTCCTTCACAGGCCTGAAGATCGTGCATGGACTGGCTCTGGACTACATCTCCAAGCTCTCTCCACTTTCTCCTTGAGATCTGTCTACCAGCCACTCCAATGTTTTCACCATTGCTTTGAGGTGCCATACCCCATCCCATTATAGCTCTTCTTTCTGTACTATTCCTTAGCCATTTTTTATCCTTTATGTTTTTCTCCATGCTAATACCAGTCTTTCCTCAAGATTTATCGTAGAATTCAATGGTTTGTATAACAACACATCCCTAAATACTGTGGCACCAGAATATTCTTACTCTAGCTAGCAATATCCCTCTGCTATTTCATCTGTTAACATTTTCTGATAATCCATCAACACCGTTCATTCAGTAAGCAGTGTTGAGGGTTGATAATGTCTATCCAAATTTTGACGTAGTAACCATTTGTTTTGTGTATAGAACATGGTCTGGGGGCACCTGGGTGGCTCAGTCAGTTAAGCTTCTGACTCTTGGTTTTAGCTCAGGTTGTAATCTCATGGTCATGGAATTGAGCCCCACCTTGGCTCTGTGCTCAGTGCAGATTCTGCTTCAGATTCTCTCTCCCTCTCCCTCCTACTCACTCACTCTCTCTCTCTCTCTCAAATAAATAAACATGAATCTTAAAAAAAATGGTCTGTAGTGTTAATTGAATTAATTGAATTGAATATATTTAATTCAGAACATGGTTTAAAATGGCATGTTATAAAATGGATATCAACCAAAACAAAAAGCATAAAATGACAAAACAAAAATGGCATAGTCAGTGGATCACAGCATTCACACCTCAACCTAGGTTTCGGGGTTGACCCTTTATTTTTTTATTTTTTTAAAGATTTTATTTATTTATTTGACAGAGAGAAATTACAAGTACACTGAGAGGCAGGCAGAGAGAGAGAGAAGGAAGCAGGCTCCCTGCTGAGCAGAGAGCCCGATGCGGGACTCGATCCCAGGACCCTGAGATCATGACCTGAGCGGAAGGCAGCGGCTTAACCCACTGAGCCACCCAGGCGCCCCTGACCCTTTATTTTTAAATTAGAATATCTTATTTCCAGATCACATTAGGACAAAGATGGAACTTGGAAGCAGTCATCCATATTTTTTTCAAACAGGTTGAGAATAAATAAATAACTAGCCCACCATTTCCCCCTGTTTAAATCACACCAGCCCCTTTACTATTTTTCAAAAATAAGACCCGCTCTTTCCATCTTACCACTTGTGAAAATATTCTTTCCTCAGATATCCTTATGCCTATTTTCAAAGACCACCCTGTATAACTTCCAACTCCCATCTTTTCCCTGTTTTATTTTTGCCTTAGCTCTTACTCCAATAACTATACTACACATGTGACTTATTTATCATGTCTTACCATCTATGTACCCACCATGACACAAGCAAGCTTCAGTAAAGTGAGTTTTGTTGTTTTGTTCTGTCCCTATTCTATACCCTATCCTTAGAATAGTGCCTGGTACATAGTAAGTACCCATGAATTCTTGTCTACTAAATAAATGAAAAAAATGAAGTAATAAATTTCTAGTTAAATTATACTAACAGAAACCAGTCCAACTTGTGAGGATCAGGAATCTACCTACATGGAAAGCTGGTGTGACATTTTTGATCTTAGCAAAAGAACAAGCTGTCTCTATCTCTCTCTATCTCTCTCTGTTCGGTATTCTGTATAAAATTACATATATTTAAAATGTATACGGGCACATGAAAACATGCATGATTATTTTTGACACGAAAATAGTCTGTATTTTGATTTGGTATATTATGTTTTCACATACGAAAACTTCTCTAAAGTTTCATATATGAATGAAGAATTTTCCAAATAGTGGTTGATTTAGCAACTATAAGATAATTCATAATTTCATTATGCCATTCTGCCTAATGATAAAAGTTTCTTTTCATTATATCATGGACTCAAATATAAATAAAGGTATATTTTAAAGATTGACATGTTTAATTCTATGCATCTGTTTCATTCCTGATTCATAATCTCTACCTAGAAAGAACTCATATTGAAGAATAAAGAATAGTATTTGCATTTATATTTAAAAAAGGAAAAATAAGTACATTATAATTATGTAAAAATTGTAGCTGTTCATAATACACTAATAATCTAACATTTAATTGAAATTGAAAGTTAAACATGCTCACTTCTCTCCAAAGTTAATATTTTTATTGTAAATTCAAGTGGTTAAATTTTCATTATAAAACAAGGATAAAAGATTGCTTAATCCTTTACTAATTTTAAATTGATTGTGGAAATAGGACTTTAAAAAATATTGAGTGGAAAGAAAAAATTAGTAAGCAAAACATCTAATGAATATACTTTTACCATTGACATAGAAATCAAATTACCTAGCAATACTGTAATAAAAGAGATTCTGAAATGATTGCTACTTGGGAAAAAAGATCTAAGGAAAAAGAAACAAAAAAGTTCTTAAATAATGACTCTCTACGATAAAATAACTGATTGAAAAAAATCTTTAATGCAAAAGAATCATATATAATTCATTAAACTGAAAAATAAAGCACAACACATTTCCCTAAAGCTTTAAAGCTATGAGTATTTATATGTGAAAAAAGGAATAAGGGATAAATTTGGGGGGGCAAGAACAGAGATAAAGGGAAACATAAAAATTATAGAACCAATTGTCATTTTCATAAAGTTTCCTACATTGCAATTCAGAGCAGGGAAATAGCCTAACTGTGATTCTTTTCTGAAGTGTTCTAATAGAATGGAATCCTGCTGCGTGTTTCTTTTCAGTTATAAAAGCTACTGACTTCAGCTTCCCTAAGGGTAGCCTGAGCTTTGGAATTCTTCTCTTCCATGAGCTATGCCTTTTCTTCTCAATTCTTTAAAACATAAAAAATAAACAAAAAATATTCAAATATCATTATCCAGAAAAAATGACGGACAAGTCATTTTATGAGATGATCCCTAAGACTGGATTAGAGGCTACTCTAATAGAAGATCAAGTGGAATATGTTCATCGTGTTGAGAGATAAATAGGCTTTCAGAAACTCAGGGGGAAAAAAAAAATCAGTATAGACTGGCTTGAAAACCTCCCGTATATGCGCTCATTAGTGTTAAATTAAAATTCCTTTAAAGCTTAGCGTGACTGTAGGAGAGCAACATACCATGTTGTCTGCCCATCTAAGGACGAACAGTTCAGCTGTATTAACAACCAGAAACACAGGGAGGCAGTAGGTCCAGAGAAGACAACATCTTTGGAAAAGCTAGGCTGGACTTGACATGGTCATTCAGTCTTTTGAGACAGAAGGTGATTTTCCCTTTATATCATAAAGCTACGACTTCCAAAAAAACATGTAGGTATTTTGGATGCTGTGGAAGCAAAACTGGTATTTTACCCTCTGTAAATGTAGTAAATGTAGTAAATGTAGACTACCTCCCAAGTCAAGCAACAAGAAAACAAAGCAAGACAAAAAACCACAATGGAACTCTGAGATAAGCCAAAAATAAATCTAGTCAGTCCTGGCTCCCTAGATAAATGAAACAGTAGAGGTCCCTATTAAACCTAAATCTCCAATCAAAATTGCCTTTATCTCTGACCTTACATTATGATAACCATACAAGAATTTGCCATTTTCCACCACTAACATATTAATGTACGCTTGTTAACTTATATAATCTTGCAGTTATTTTCCTGTGTTTTTGTTTGATGGGACAGTCCTACTAGTGTCAGATTCACAAATAAAAAGAAAATAGGTGAGCTACGTGAAGGGGATGAAGGGTATACTTACAGTGATGAGCACGGAGTAATGTATAAAATTACCAAATTACTATATTGTACACCTGAAACTAATATAATGCTCTATGCTAATTGTACTGGAATTAAAATAAAAAAACAATAAAAGTAAATTTTTAAAAATTAGACTGATTTCATTTCCTGGGCTTGTCTTCAGTGTTACTTTCACAGGACAAAAAAAAAAAATAACAATACTCAATATGTATAGATTCTATAAAGTTGTTTTGGATGTATCAGAATAACATATTCTTATAAGACAAACTATGGTGTCTTCATTATTATTCTTTTAAGAACCATTCAAATTACACAAATAAATATGTGAGTTATGTGCACTTTTATATTAAGGGATTAAAATATCATAATCTCATATCTGCCTTAGGTGTAAACGTATTTAAGGAAATAATAAATTAACTACCATTTTACATATTTTAGGATAGTCATGCATACATATGTGCACATGTGTGTGTGTGTGAACATACAAGACTCAGGTCTTAAAAACTTGTACCTTAGAAACACATTCCTATTTTCAGAACTAAATATATTTGCAAGCAGCTGAACAACTCCTGCATTTCCTCAGCCTGTGCAGTAAAGTTTACATATGTAGAAGCATACTCTTGTCAGTTCCTACCCAGGCAAGTTTTCCAACCCTGTGTGATTCCTGATTAAATTGAGCATGCAGTTAAATATTCAAAGTCACTTGAGGGACAATACTTTTTTCCTTTTACCAGCTTACATCCCTTCAACAATCTAAAGAAGCGCCAGCTATTGCTTTAACTATAAATTATGCCTTTTTTTGATGTGATATAATTTTAATGACCATGTTTGAATGCATAGGTATATGTTAATTTTAAAATGGGAAATATTTCCTTCACTATGGTAAGTAAGTCAGCTGGTAGGAACCACTTTCTAAGTTCAACCAAAATACTTTATCTCACCAAACATGACTCTTTGACTCAGTTCAATCACGTCAAATTTTAAAATATTTTATTTGAGTAAGCATCTGAAATACGGCTCATCAAATAATCAACAGACTTAATGCACATATGTATCAAATGTTCACATACTCTTCTGAGAAAGGTACTAAGTGATAAACATGAAAAGATAGAATCAGCCTATTAAATCAAATACTTGTTCAGTATATCTAAGCTTTACCTTTAAAATAATTTTTGAGAACATTTTTATCTTGTTCCTTGAAAATATTTCTGTTTGATCATAGCCCTATGCAAAATACTGCCAACATTCTTTCCACACTAACTCATGCTTCAAGTAAATACCCCTTGTTTTAAATTTATTCCTTGCTCCGCCGGGGAATATCAACCCGTATTTTAAGACTCAACTCAAAAGCCACCTCTTCTCTAAAGTGGGAGAATTGTCTACTTCTCTTTTCCCATTTTCCCATTTTCCCTCACCCAAACCGCCTTGTCTCAGACTATCTAGTCTTTGTCTCTATACTGAATACTATCTAGGAGGCTACAGATGTGGCTTACTCCCCTCTCCTTACACGGCTTCTGGTATGTATTAAATACACAGTAATTTTTTTTAAACTTCTGAGTGAAATAACTGAATAAATGAAAGGCAGATAATATTTAAATAAATGATGACACAGAAGTGTTAGGAATGGGGAAAAAAAAAATGACCAAGAGATTTTTGGGGAAGATAACTGGGGAAAAGTACCTAGTGGAAAGATGCAAAAGTACTTGCGTAGGGGGGTTTGGGAGGTGAACTAGGAATACATCAAGGTACTAGGAAAATGGCAATCTTATCAAAATAGATGATAGGATAGTTACTTGATTTTGTGAATATTAGACTTAAAAAGTAGCCTCATTATTAGACATTACAGAAAGTGTAAAAGTAACGTCATTATTTCTTATAGTGGAAGGTCCTATCGACATTAAAATAATTTGCATCACTTTGTACATGAAACAAATTCAAATTCCCATATAAGAGAGGTATGAAAGCACTTACTGTATATTAAAGAACTAAAATCTTAAAATCCCATACTTAGTCTAGATACTAAGAACTGAAACCACATTTTACTGTCTACATTAATATGACTCTGTGCTATTCCTTTCTCTTCATTGTCTTGACTTTATTTTTCTGGAAGTCTCCTGTCCAGGGAAAATGTTTGATTGTTTATTATAGGGACTTTCCGAAAGACCCACCTACTCTTCAGGGGAAAACATCAATAGGTAGTTTTTCCTAAAATTCTTTGCTTTCCCTGCTTCGAAATTCTCATCTTGCTGTTTTTACGATGCTGAACTGCTGTGTCATGATCCTAATCTAACCTCGATCCAGATGCTATTTGGAAAGGCTTACCTTAAATACACCATTACATTTTCTATATTCTGACCTTAGCTTCTTCACTCAAGACTCTAAGTTTTCTTAGGTTTCTATTCTTCACCAAAGTGAGCAATAAACTCAGCTTTGTTGTCTATTCTCATGAACAAGTTGCACTGGGGATATTTAATGAGTAATCCTGCAACATATTCAATTTAGGCTGTATATTCAAATGGACTTTTGTTTGTCCTCAGTCAACTCAGTCAAAACAAAACAAAACAAAACATGAACTAGTGATAGTTCTTCTCATAAGCTCACAGAAGCATTTCTCTCTCACACTCCAACACTGAGTGTAAATCTAAATTGTAGAGAAAGACAGAAAGGGGAAGAGGAGTGAATGAGAAGTGGAAAGCCTTAGCTGTAGAAATGAACGCCTGGGACAGATATCAGTGAACAATGATACCATGAAAACTGCAGTTTCTCTATTTAATGTCCTAGTTCCTGCTTTACTGAGGTTGACATACAAACACATGAAGAAACAGAAGAGATTGGAGTAGGTAAGAAATGCCACTTAGAGCAAGAAGACAACTTCATTTCATTTAACTGTTTCATTTATGGTTAAATCTCTGAACGCTGAACTTTAATAAATGCTGAGAGGCTGTGTGAGGAGAAAACAATCTCTGGACTCTTAAAAGAGCAATTGAAATCTCTGAATAGGAGATAAAAGATGCCATTTAGAACAGTGTAGGTAATGATTGCATTAAGAATGTCTTGATAAAGATTTCCAAACAGAGTTTATATGAGGAAACTCTGAAAATACAGAATCACCCAGAAAATTATGATTATGAAAAAGGATATGGAATGACTCTTTATCACAGCAAATATGAGCATGTGTATAATAGGGCAAGCTTTTCTCCTTGTAGCCTTTGTGTCTGAATCAAATCCATTGGGGAAATACACTACAATATATTGAATAGAAATAAAAAACTATTTTTCTTTATGTATAAAATTATACTATTTATAAAGAAATAGAAAATGTTAAAGCCTATTTAAGAGGCACCTGGGTGGCTCAGTGGATTAAGCCTCTGCCTTCAGCTCAGGGTCTTGAGATCCATCCCCACTTTCTGCTTGGCAGGGAGCCCACTTCCCCCTCTCTCTCTGTCTGCCTACTTATGATCTCTCTCTCTGTCAAATAAATAAATAAAATCTTAAAAAAAAAAAAGCATCTTTAAGATATTCTTGGGGCTCCTGGGTGGCTCATTCAGTTAAGCATCTGCCTTCTGTTCAAGTCATGGTCTCAGTCAGGGTCCTGGGATTGAGCCCCACATAGGACTCTCTGCTCAGCTGGGAGCCTGCTTCTCCCACTCCCTCCCCCTACTTGTTCTCTCTCTCTCTCTCTCACTCAATCTCTCTCAAATGAATAATATCTTAAAATAAAATAAAATATTCTCTTTTGAGTAGAGTTAGTAACTTTACATGAATTTTTATATTTATAAGACTTTATCATTTTTTTAAGTTTAGGAGTGAAACTCTCACCCTTTAGCCTCTGATTGCCTAATTCTAACTAGGTTTACTGGAAGGGAAATGTTTCACAACTCTCATTTTCATAAAGATTGGATCATACACTTGACCCGCAATTCCTAAAGTAGGGTGATTCTTTGTGCACTTTTGTTTGTTTCTTTTGTCTTACTTTTTTTTCTTTTTAAAAGATGTTTGTTGCAAACCAACTTCACAACCAGAAGCTGATCTCCCAAGAGACTTACATAAATTTCCTGCACTGAGATGTGAGGGTTAATATTATGCATCGCTTTACTGGGCTATAGGATGAGCAGCTATTTGGTCAAATATTATTCTGCATATTTCTGTGAGGGCAATTTGGGATGAGATTAACATTTAGACTGAGTGAAGCAAAACTGCCCTTCATAAAATGGGTGAGCATCAACCGAGCAGTTAAAGGCTTGACTATAACAAAAAAGCTAAGAGAATTGTTCCTGCCTAATGACCTTTCAACTAAGATGTCGGCTTTTTTTTTTTTTTTTTCTTTTTCTTTTGACTTGAACTGAAACATCAGCTCTTCCTGGGCCTTGAGCCTACTGGCTTTCGGACTAGAACTACACCATTAGCTCTCCTGGGCCTCTAGGTTGCTGACTCACTAACCTCCATAACTATGTGAGCCAATTCCTTATAAAAAGCTCTTTATCCATTGTATTGGTTTTGTTTCACTAGAAAGATGTAATTAATGCATAAAATCAATGAAAAATTTCATATTTAAGCGAGTTTGCACTGTTAGGTAAGAGCCTCATTGTTACAAAATTCTAGTTATTAACAGGAGCTAGCATAGGTGAAGACATAAGTGAAAGCAGATCTCAAGACAGAAAGGGACAAATTTGATTATTTCCAATAACAAAAAAAGAGAAAGGAATGGTCATTTTTTGTCAGTTGCTATGAGATTGCCACACAGAATACTGCACATCTGGTGAGATCATGATACCTTTGGAGGAGATTGTGGGATTCAGGAAAGAGAAAGTGACCCTGTTAGGAATGATTGAAAGATGGTAAGGATATGTATGAAGTAAGAGCTAATGGGCTTGCGGGTTCAGTCATCAGTGTCCTACAGCATAGGGTACCCTTAATGTATAACAGTCATGTAATATAGGATTTAGGATTTTTTTTTCCCATAATTTTAAAGTACCAGGAAAATAATAGAGTTAAGATTAAGAAATATTTTAGGAAGATTCTGAGACTTATAGTCCATGCTTCACTAACCTTTATTCAACATCTCTTCTTAGTTTTGACTGTATGCTTTTTCCATATGCACACGGGGTCCCAGTGTCTGCTTGTTGAAGCACAACTTAGTCAAATGGCATGAACTGCAGAATAAAACAATTTGACTTTGAGTCCTAGCAAGGCTACTATCTCTCTGTGTAACATTGGACTATTTACCTTACCTTGTTTTTCAGTCTCTGCATTATAAAAATGTGGGTAATAAGATTTTCAAACTTACTGTAAGCTTTAAAGATAGCAGATGAAAACATTGTAGCAAACAATGCATGTTTATATTAACCTGTTCAGTCTAAAGCTTCCCATGGATCCCTCTCCCTGGAGCCCAGCGTCTTGCCTATTCTGCTCCCCAGCTCCGTTCCATCAAAACTTTCCAATGTGAAGGGTGCCCATGTGGCTCAGCAGGTTAAGCATCTGCCTTTGGCTCAGGTCATGATCCCAGGATTCTGGGATCAAGTTTCACATAGGGCTCCTTGCTCAGGCGGGAGCCTACTTCTCCCTTTTCCTGGGGCTCTCTCTCTCTCTCTCTCTCTTTCAAATAAATATCCTTAAAAACAAACAAACAAACAAAAAAACACAACACACATTTCCATTATGTGTCATGTTGGCTGACAGCCTTGCTCATTGCTTGGTTATAATGGCTAAAAAATGCTTACTAAGATACTTAATGGCCAAAAAAATTTTTTTTAATATTTTTAACAATTTTATTTATTTATTTGACAGACAGACATCACAAGCATGTAGAGAGGCCGGGGAACAGGCTCCCTGCTGAGCGGAGAGCCGGATGTGGGGCTTGATCCAGGATCCTGAGATCACGACCTGAGCCAAAGGCTGAGGCTTAACACACTGAGCCACCCAGGTGCCCCTAGAATTTGTTTAAAATTCAATTTTTATACTCCATTTTTAAGAGTTAAATAGATAAACTAATCTGACGCAAACAATTCAATGAAGGTGCCATCTTAATAAGAAAGACTAACTAAAGGCCTGGATATATCATTTATAGCCATCAACTTTATCCATAGGCCCTTCCTTTTTTTCATCAATAGAAATGTGTGTGTGTGTGTGTGTACATGTAAATAAAGTGGTTTAAGACTACAATTATGCTTTTGAACATATTTTCACAAAGACAAATTGTTAAGGGAGCAAAGAAGGAGAGGCAGTCTTTTTTTTTTTTTTTTATAAGAGGAAAGGATTAAGTCCAGTTTTTAGGTTTTCAATTTTGACTCACAGTTGGTTACTGAACAGAGCACAGAAGGTCCAAAAAGCCCAGTTCAGATTTTCTTCTTTGGCTTTTGGATACGCATACAAGATTCCGATATTTTTAATGCAAAATAAAAATTAGAAATAAAAATTTAAACCTTTAAAAGATGTCACATCCTTCTGAATCAGAAGCATAAATTCTAATGACATGAAATACATTTTCCTTAACTTCTGAAAGTTAGTTGAAATATGGTATTATATATGGTATTATGTATATATATTTGGGGGGTTTGAAATGTTGACATGTACAGTCAAACCTTGCTAATTTTTACTCCTCTAATGTAAACATTTATTAACTCTCAAAAAATCCTCTAATGTCTCAGCCCACCTCCCTAAAACTTTTCAAGAATGGTTGTAGACAGATTTTGTAATAATCTGTCTAAATAATCATTTAGACAGATTTTGTAATAAAGTACCCTAAAAACTTAAATTTTGTAGAAGCCTCAATTTGAGTAAGTAGAAAATATTGAAAACAGATTCTAAACAAAATCTGAAGTTTGAGAGTTGGGACAGATATGTTTGGTACATTCTTCTAAACAGTGATCATACCAGTAAGTTAATTTGAACAAATATTAAAAAGTTACAGTACTGTCCAAAAAAAATTAACTACCTGATTTTTTTTAAAGATAAGTGTTTCTCTTCATTTTCCAATGGCACTTTGAAAATTGATTATGCCTCCTCACCTTTTAATAATTTCTGTCAAGTAGAATTATGTCTATTTCTTAGTAATCAGAAGGGGTAAAATTTATCTCTAATTTATTAATTACATCAAAACTCTGTTCCCCCTCTTTTTATTTGTTACACTTTAGTATATAGATAGTATAAATTATCTGAGTCCTGGCTTAAATTATTTCTCCCTAAAGGTGAAATATTGACACTACCTAAACTCAAACAGAGTATATTTGAGTAGTAGCTAAAATATCCCACAATATGGAATTGACAGAATTAAAAACAAACAAACAAACAAAAAAACACTTGTCTTTGTGTCTTTTTCTATATACTTTTAAGTGCTTGATGATTTTTAAAAGAATGTGCGTATGCCATTTTTCTAATTTTCCAATATCTATGCTTTCTCCACTCTTAGATCACAACTACTAGTGAGTATGTGTATTTCTTCCCAAAATTAAATGCACAAAGAGTAATTAGGACCCAACCATCCTTCCTCTGATTCTGTTGTCCTTGCTCAAAAACAGTGTTTGTGGCAACTGTTTCACTATAGACAATAGAACAATGGACTTTTATCTGAATAAGAATCATTATCATGCATCTGACAACCTGGGCCATTCAAAGTTTTTTTTTGAAAAATATGTGTTTGCATATTGCCTCAAGTTGAGATAAATAAAGCAAAAAAAGTGTTTCATCTTGTAAGTACAGTACCCTTATCCTGTGAAAATTTCAAAGTAACAGTAGTAGATCTCTTTGCCTACTTTATTCTCTATAGGAAGTTATTTAAACAAATTCAAATCATGGTGTGAAATTTTCATGGCAACTTATCAAGGAAACTAAGACAATTTTAATAAAAAGTTCAACACTTTAAGTGTAGATCTAAATTATAGCTGTGTTTCCTTTATACACATATTTTTGTCCATATGGGTGAAATATCTTTTCTGTGACTTGATGAGATGATTACATTTTTTTCTAAACTGTTTTATTATAAAATAATCCCAAGCTTACAGTAAAGTTACAAGACCAGTAGAAGTAACTTCCATATATCCTTCATCCATAGTCCTCAATTATGGAGACTATACTATTTGCTTTATAATTTTCTGTTTATATAATTGTATACACATTGTTCTCTCCCAACAAGTTGAGATTGCCCCCAAATACTACAGTATATATTTTCTACAAGCAAGGTTATTCTTGTATAGAGCCACAGTCCAACAATCAAAATCAGGAAATTGACATTTTTACTTGATCTAATTGACAGAACAATTTAAATTTTATTAATTGTCCAATAATTTCCTTTACAGCAAAAGGATCCAAACCAGTCATATTGTGCGTTCAGTTGTCATGCCTCCTGGGTTTTCTTTAATTCCAAGCAGTTCCTCAAATTTTCTTGGATTTTTATGACTGTTATTTTTATTTTTATTTTTTTAATTTTTTTTTAAAGATTTTATTTATTTATTTGACAGAGAGTTCACAAGTAGGCAGAGAGGCAGGCAGAGAAAGGGAGGGAAGCAGGCTCCTGGCTGAGCAGAGAGCCCGATGTGGGGCTCGATTCCAGGACCCTGAGATCAGGACCTGAGCTGAAGGCAGAGGCTTAACCCACTGAGCCACCCAGGCGCCCCATGACTGTTATTTTTAAAACTTAATAAAAGCTAGTTATTTTGTAGAAAGACCTTCAGTTTGGGTTTGTCAGATGTCCCCACATAATTAGAATCAGGTTAAGCATTTAGACAGAAATACAACAGAAGTCATGCTATGTTCCCGTTGCATTCTGTCAGGTAGAGCATGTTTTTTATTTTCCCAACTACTGCAGGTGATAACTTTGGTCACTTTTTTTTTAAGGAGTTATATTCTAGGGTTTCCCCTGTAATTTATATTTTATCCATTTCTAATTAATAAACACTTGAGGGGAGGATCTATTGAAATTATATAATTCTCCCATTATTCATTGAACTTGTACCCACGAATTGTTGCATTCTGATGACTTTTGACTGAATCTCTTACTGTTGTGGTGATCAAGTGATGTTTTTCTAATTCCATCTACATTCATTAGCTGGTATTTTAAGAAAGAGCTATCTTTTCTCCCAGTAGATTTATTAATATGTTTATTTACATCAGTATGGATTCAGAGAATCTTATTTTATTCAAGGGATTTTAATCCATCATATTCATTATTTATTTTGATATTCAAATTAGCCTTTACTTGGCTAGTGGGCATTATAGTTCTTTGAGCCCTTCCTTGATTTCTGACACAACAATGTCATCTAGGCTCATCTTGTATTTTTCCTGCCCCAGCCCTAGAATAAGTTTTTTCCCCTAGAAGAAACCAAGATCTGAGTGTTAGATGTTGCTCTTTGCTACTGGAATTTTTCTGTTCCCTAGCCCTCCTGGAGTGGGATGGGAGGAATATAAATATATACGCAGACCCACAGATACATACATGTTTTTTATCTGTAGTTATTTCTATTTCAATCTATATGGAAAACCATAATAAACATGGATAAAAATCCAAATCCTCGGGGTTTATTCAAGCTTTCACACTTCTAATTTCTTTAACTTTGAAAATTGTGGTTCATCTTAGCCTCAATATATTTACCTCTTTGTTTAAGCTGCCACTTCTCTCAACCATCTTCCTTGCTAAGTGTTGATGTCCACTAAACAACCACATCGTTAGCCACCTACTTTGCTTGGTTGCTATACTTTCTAGGCTTTTGGCTTCATTTTTCTTTTAAAAAATCAGCCACTCTAGGGAGGAGTCAAGATGGCGGAGAAGTAGCAAGCTGAGACTGCTTCAGCT
>NC_081558.1:181422983-181432301 GCF_022355385.1 Mustela nigripes
AAAAAAAAAAAAAAAAAAAAAAAAAAAAAAAAAAAAAAAAAATCAGCCACTCATTAGAAATAAAAAACAAAATGAGAAAGGTAGGAAAAGGAAGGATGACAGGTGACGAAAAGGAAGACAGGAAATAAAGGGAGAAATACTGCAGAAGGAATCGCTTGTTTAAAATAAGAAGTTAGCCAATGAGCCTCATAATGACCCTGCATCTTGCCCATGAATAGACTTCTGCCTTCTGAGCTCAAGTTCAAGTTGGCTATTCGCTATTTCTGCAATGTTCTACATGTCTTTCCCACTCAGTCTTTTGTTCTAGCCTCCCTCACCATTGTTTTCTTGCTTCTGTGTCATACTTTCATCCACATGCATCTTCTCCCCAAATCAATTTCCTTGAACAACTTTGTATGTCTTACAGTCTTGTATTTCCTTGTATGTGACAGTCAGGTCTTTTTTGTTCCTCCACTGAGGCTGCAAAATTATTAGAGCAAAAAAGATTTTCTGGAACATAAGTATCATCCATAGCATTTATTACAGGCCTCAAATGGTAAATGTTCAGTGTTTCTAGGCTATGTTTACTCTTTGAAATAATTTGAATGAATAACTGGTCCTCAGAAAATTATAATTTTGAAAGTTTGACATTTGAAAATTACTAAAAATCACATTTGGAATCAGGCCTTGCTCTGTTTTTTAAAAAGCCAACCAGTCTTCTTTTTTCAACAATAACTGAGTATCACATTAAAGAAAACAAGGTGAAATGGTTTCTGGAAACTGTACAAAAATTATCTAAGAGCCTGAATTATTTTCAACAATCATTTTCTTTCACAGGAATTAGGTCTTGAAAAAATGTGTAAAATAATTTGCTTGATAAAATACCACACTGCATATCCACAGACAGACATGTGAGGCTGGGTTGTGGGAAGCATTGGAAGATCATCTTTACTGATCTGCTATTTGGAAGAAGTCATTAGATATACTCATGAAATTTTCAAAAATAATTACAGTAGTTTATCTTCACAGCAGAACCAAATTACTTAGTGAGATGACATTCCTTTAAAACTCACTTCCTAAGCATTCTTCTGTGAGGGTTATTCCAATACATATAGTAATGTCATGTTCCATATGTGTGCATTGAATTGCACAAAGTAAAGGTTTGTACGTAACTTGCACTCCGAACTAAAAACTTAAAACTTTACAACACATCTCCAGTTATAAGAAATTCTAAGTTTTCTCTCTGTTTGTTGGTTTTGTTTTTAAGTAGGCCCCACACCGAGTGTGGAACTCTAACTCACAACTTTGAGATCGAGTTTCATCCTCTAGCAACTGAGTCAGCCAGGCACCCCAGAATTTTAAGGCTTAAACTAAGTAATATCAACATTTATTCATCACTAGCTAAACATGAGTTAATTAAAACTTAAGATTTTACATTTTTGATATTTCCAAATGGGTTTGTCTTATTACCATTATTGAAATAAAATAAAATAATTTTAACATCCACTGAATCTTTATGAGGAAGTAGACATAGTGCTACACACATACATGCACATACTCTACATATATTCACACTAATTTTTAGAATTCTGTTGCCAATTTTAAAGGTTAGAAGTGAAAATCATAAAGGCTTATTTTAGTCTAACTTCAGAACCTTTGCTCTCAACTGACAGACTATAATGAATCTCTAAAAAAGAACTTCAAATTAAGAATGTTAAATATTGAATAAACCAAAAACATTTGAAAAGGCCTAAATAAAACCAGTATTCATATTTAGGTGTAAATAGTCATCAAGCTAAATCTAAACTGAGAATAATCATCTTTCATTTAGACCTATCTCCAAAGAGGTTACCTGACAAATTACTTGATCATATTTAATATCTGTGAATTACTATATTCTTACCAGACATGATTAAAATGCTAAAATGAAAACAGAGTGTTTCTAAAGAGGTGAACTTAAGAGGAACTGGATCTATTCCTAGTTTCATGTGTCCTAGGTTATTGTTCATGGTAAAATTAGATAGTTACGGTTTTCTTAGTGGAAAAAAAAAATCAAACTAATAGGAACACTTCATAGTTTAATGAGGGAATCAATCTACATATGGAATGTATAAATAGATCAAAGCTAATGAACTTCCTATAATAGATATGTCCTACATATGGACATATCTTTTGCAACACACTTTCTGGAATATTTATAAGCTACTTTTAACAAATAAATAGAGATGGTGTGTCAGTGAGGAATTGTCATGCTCACTCTCACACCTTGTGACTCCATCCTGGTTGGTCCTATAGCCTTGAAAACTTTCCATTCCCCGTCATGTAGATTAAATAGTCAAATCTAAATGGAAGCCCCATTTCCACTACAAATACTTCCCCCGGTCTTTGCATCCTAGAAACAAACAAACAAACATAAACAAACTGCTCCTTTGGACTCAGTTTTGCTTTGTTTTGTTTGACTATTCATATAACTACTTTAATATTTAACTATATATTACTTCAAGATTCATCAATTTTCTTCTATTATTATAGCTTTTAGTATAATCATGTTTTGTCTCTTTCAATAAATTTGGATCTTTTTTACAGGTAAAAGCTCTATAAAAGCACTTCTAACAAAGTATCTAGCAAAGAACTAAATACACAGTAGATTCTCAATAAATATCTATGGCATTTATTCTAATCAAAATTTTTAAAAGGAAAGAGGTTACAAGGCTGAAATAGATACAAAAACAAGATAATTTAGAGATAAATCAAGAGCATGGTAAGAGGTTCAGATCAATAAATCTTTCTCCTCTAAGTTTTCCTCTATGATTCAAACATGGTGATACTCTTTTAAGAACTGCTTTAGTGACTGCTATCAAGCCAACACCATTGAGCGTTACTTTGTCTTACTTATATTACGGATTCTTTTATTCTTCCTTTGCATCCACAATCCCAGTATGATCCTGAAGCAGAATAGGGGCTCAGAAAATGCTGACTGATTGGATGGTTGATTCCTTTGTTGCACTGTATGAAAGACTTAACAATTGATTATAGAAACATAGAAGGGGTAAATAATTTTCATATTGCTCCCATTTATTGAAAAATGCTATAAAATATTGATTTGGTGCTCAGGAGAAATTTGAGGCAAAGAACTCTAAATAATATGGAAAGACTACAGAATAATGGCTAAACAAAACGTTTCTGGATTCCAATTATATGTGGTCCTATTATAGCTCTATAAATTTGAAAATTTTGTATAACCTCTCTCTGGATCAGTTCCCTCAGCTAAAAATTTTTTATATATTAGTATGTCAACCAAATAGTTATTGTGAGGATTAAATGAATTATTATGTATCCTTGTGTAGAATAAAGTTTCTCAACCTTGGCATACTTGGCACAGGAAATTCTTTGTTGTAGGAAGCTGTGGCATATAATGTGGGGTATGCGGCAGCACTAGATGCTTATAGCACTCCCATCACCACCTGTGACAAGGAAATATGTCTTTAGACATTGCCATAAATGTCTCCTGGGGTCAAACTCATTCCCAACTGAGAACTACTGGTCTAGACTTTTCAGTTAATCATGAAAAAGGCAATATTCATCTATCATATATTTGTACTAATTTAAGATTTGAAGGTGGAAAAGTCTATATCTAACGCTCAATTTATAGAACATAGTTCCAAAATAAAGACTGGGATGCAGTTGGAGAGGAGAATACCACAATTGTATTCAATTTATTATTTATTTAGTGGTTTCAGAATTTTAGAAAATGTGCAGCCTGACTTCATACAGTGTCATTATGTATAACATAATATGTAAGTTAAAGTATTGCCTTACTTGGTGGAGGAAAAGGGTATAGAGAGATAATAGATAGAAATAGAGAGTAATTTAGGCTTTTATTTGTTATTAGAGGTAGTATTACCCTAAGTCAGTGTATACCAACCAGGGTATTTTTATGAGGGAAATGACAGCTTTTGGAAACTATTTTTGTGGTAAGATATGGTCACAGTAAATAAAATAATAAGGTTGAAAAAGACTGGCCAATGGAAAGGTTGGAGTAAACTAAGAGCGGACTAGAGTTTGATCAGAAAGAAAGGGAGAGAAGCAACACTTTACAAGAAATGATTCTTACTCCTAAAGACATTGTCAAGGAAATTCCTGTGGTGTCATAGCTTAGGGTAGAAAGTTTCACTCATTCTTCTAGGTATGCTTGCCTATGATAAAAACTCATACCTGACCTATTTTGTAAATTTGGCTTTAAAATTCCAGGTAACTCTTCTTAAAAGGAGAGAAAACTGATTCTAAAGAGCCTGCCCAAATAGAACTAACAAATACCATTTGGAACACTTCTTTCCTCACTTTGATATCACAAGATTTGCAGAAGTGGCCCTTTTATGAATAACTCAAAGATCACACTTTACAGGCATTTTGTTTGTGACTCCTTTCCCAAATGCAATTGTTTAATTGTGTTATAATTATCTCTAATCTAACATCTCACTAATTATCATCTAATTGTCGGTTATTCACTAATAAAGGCAATGGTTTACAGGTTTATATATATATTTTGAATAAATACAGTATCCTGTAATTTCACATTTTTAAAATATATTTTTCCTGTTAAAAGTTAGATTTTGGCCTTTTTAATACTATGGGCATTGTTTTTACTACTTGCAAATGAATTCATTGTTCTTCCAAGTGATCACATTTCTTCATTAGAAACTGTATGTGGGGGCCTATGATTTAGTTTGTATTAATGTCAGTCATATTATCAGTCCAAAAACTGACATATGATAAGTTCTAGTAATATTTTAATGCTTATTGAATAAATAATCATTATTTAAGCTCCTTTATTTTTTTTTAAAGATTTTATTTGTTTATTGAACAGACAGAAATCACAAGTAGGCAGAGAGGCAGGCAGAGAGAGGGGGAAGCAGGCTCCCTGCTGAGCAGAAAACCTGATGTGGGCTCCATCCCAGGACCCTGGGATCATGACCTGAGCCAAAGGCAGAGGCTTTAACCCACTGAGCCACCCAGGTGCCCCCAATAAGCTCCCTTATTTTTCCTGTCCTTAGAGGTCATTAATTTCTATTTCACTTTTAAGCTTCATATGTACAAGGGATATAGTTCATTCTGATTTCTCTTCTTGTATAGGGTTTCCTTCTAACTTCTATTTCTCATGTTTTGTGCTAAGTGTTTGAGAGACATAGATGAGCCAAACATACATTGACCTAACATTTTTTAAGTTTACAGTCCAGGGTTCTATAAAAATAGTGGTTTTTTTTGATAATAAAGACTCTTTATATTGTTCACATTTAATGATGCCCTTTAATTTTTAAATGCATTTTACTTCCTCCTCATTATTCTCTTTAACTCAGTGTTTTCATATAATTTACATTTGTTTAAATATTCTAATTAACTACATTTTCAAATTCTTCATTATGACTTTAAATTTTTAAAGTGTTTTATATTTTTCTATATTACTGGTTTATTTGCATCAGTTTATCTAATGGCGAACTGTATAAGAAGAAAAAGAGTGAAATAACTGGAGCACAAATATAAAAGGGAAAAGGAAAGAAAGAGCTTGAACAATAAATTTTAATTTCATAGTTGAATTAGGGCTTGAGACTTGTACTACAATGACTGAAACTATAATATTACAAAATGTAAATTCTAGCTTTCTACTGACAAATTCTCCAACCCTCTTAAGGTGTTTTTGTTGCTGTTGTTGTTGTTTTAACTAAAAATAATTTGAGAATAGAGGGAACCTTGCAGAATACATGCAGGATGAGTTTAAAAGTTTCATCAATGGCAGGAAATAACACAATAATTAATCTCCAAAGACACTGATGACTATCTTCAGGGATTTCATAATCATCTCAGAAGATTATTACATTTTATAGATGGGATCTCAAATGAGAATAACCATGTAAATTGGCATTTCCTTTGCTGCCAGAGATATGTTTAAAGAGGTAAAGCCTAAATGCATTTCAACTCAATTTTATCCATCTTGAAGGTGATCAGAAAAGTTCAAATTGAACCACAAAAACAGAAAAGGCATTGTGGGCCACATACTCAAGGCACAAGTATTAAAGAATGAAATCAGATTCTTTTCAATATGTACAAACACATAAAAATGTGCCCATGTGTATTCACATACATAAATACACACAGAGAGAAAGGCTGTAGTTTTATTGAACTAGCACTTAACCTAGAAGCAACCACAAGGAAAAAGAAAAAAAAACCTGTTCTTTAAAAATCCCTAAAATTTCTTCCTGTGGAAATTGCAGAGAACATTATGTGGTTGTAAAATTTCCTGCTAAACATCACATAGCAGAGGCTTAATTTTTAGTGGTTTTATTTCTGTATAAAGAGTTCTAGCCAAATGGATTCTACTATTAGAAATTCAATATTTCCTAAACTATAGTCACAGAAACATATCCAATGCTTTAAAAAAATATATGTCGCATTAACATGTAGTTTTTCAGATAATTTTAACCCATTATTCAAATTAATATCTCCATTTTCACGACTCATTTAATAGAAAAAATATCCACATCCTTTTCTTCTATTCAATTACCTTGACATCTCTGTAGAAAAATAAGAAAATACATTTTATTATTTCCCTACTGACAAGCCCTAAATATCAGTTTTTTCTTAATGGTGACATTTATTAATTTTGTATTTTACAAGTATGTCCTCAATTATAAAAGCAGAATGATTAAAAAATATCAGGAGATATGCTAAAAATAGAAGCATTGGCAAAGATGTTTTATTGGACAAATATTTACTGAGCACCAAAGACGCATTGGCTATAAAGCCTTCATTTCATATACAACAAGGCCCAGAATTTCCTTTACAGTAATAATTTTCCTAAACTTTGGGTAAACCAGACCTGTAGTCAATCCTCTGGAAGCAGTTAGTACAGCCTGATGATACCAAGTCACTAAAGTTATTCTGGAAACTAAATTATTCCAACAAAATCAACCTAGTGACTTGGAATAAGGTCTGTAGTTTAATGTCTGTGGCACCTGAAGAAAAGATAAATAAAAAAAAAAAAAAAACAAAGAAAGATAAACAGTAAAAGGAAGTGGGGGAAAAGAGAGAGAGAGAGAGACTAAGTTGTTTGCATAAATTTCTACTCCTGAGAAGACCAAGAGAGACTATTATGAAAAACAACTCTAGAAACCAGAGAAAATAAAATTAAATATACATTCTCTATTTGTTTCCTGTTTTTTTGTTTTGTTTTGTTTTGTTTTGTTTTTTGCAATTACACTTGTTCTCTTACAGGTATATTCTTTCAGTATTTTCAATACCTTGTCTTTAGCTAGGTTTTTAAGGATGCTTTTATTATTTAAATAAACTAGGCTTGGGGTGCCTGGATGGTTCAGTTGGTTAAGCCTTTAAGAGGCTGCCTTTGGCTCAGGTCAGGATCTCAGGGTCCAGGGATCAAGCCTCTCTCATTGTGCTCCCTGCTCAGCGGGGAGTCTGCTCCTCCCTCTTTTTCTCTCTCCCTCTCCCACTTCCCCTATTGCGCTCCCTCTTTTTCTCTCTGCTCTCAAATAAAGAAATAAAATCTTTATAAAAAATAAGAAAATTAATTAGACTAGGCTTATGTATCTGCAATTTTTTTTTTTAAATTCTAATAGTAATATCTGACATTTGGTGCATATTTACTTTGTGCTCAACACCAGGCAGAGTGCTTTGCACATATTTCAAAATGGGCTTATTATCTCTGTTTTACACATCAAGGAACTAAGTCTCATGGAAATGGAGTTAAATATTTTACACAGCCTCTTCACCACATCATAAATATTAGTGATCAGACTTAAACTTTTCAGCGTGGTGCAAAGGCATTTTAAATGATCTCATATATGTAAAATTCTTCTTGGCCTCTTTTAACCTTTCTGAAGTGGAACCAACTCCTAAAGTCTTGTTTAAAGCTTAACCATCCACCAGCACTAACTCTCCTCACCTTGTGAGCCCACGCATAATAAATACAACACACATGATGTACATCAACTGAATGTCCTTGTCCTCCTCAAGCAACTGAAATTGCACTGGGATTCTTGAATAATCCAGAAATACAATTCAGAACCCTTCATTAGCATAGTCATTGTCTTTGCGGTGACCTAGGATTCAGTAGAAAGCACACCAGGAGTCAGAAAAAGAGAATATGCTATAGTTTGTGTTCAGTTTTTGCCACTTCCTGGCTCATGACTTGGGAAAATTCAACAATCTATCTGAAGAGACAAGAAATTAAGAAAGTTAAGAAATTAATTTTAAGTTAAATTTATTTAACTTCATTTATTTAAGTTAAAATTAAGAAGTTAAGAAATTAACACTTATTGAAAGCTTGCTATGTACTGGAAGTATTACCCATCTCACAGGGGTTTTACTGAATTAAATAAAAAAGGCAAATATTAAAACCTCCTTGCAACATTATGCAACATAAGCTGTCGGCTGTAATACTAACAATAACAACAACAAAAATAGTGGACAAAAATTATTATTACTATATTACTGATCTGTCTAGAGCTGTTGCACAGATTCTTTCATATGAAGTCATGCCCAAATAATAGAGTGGTCAAACAAAATAAAAAATACTGTGTACTCTTAGAAATATATCTAGATCTAAAGGTGGATTGGATTAAGCCATACTGAAGTGTTTTCATTAAACAGAAGAAAATCAACATGTACCTAATAAATATCACTTTTGTGTATGGTGCCCTAGATTTTGCCTGTGACACAGGACACGCAATTTTAATGTGAAAGCGCTTATATGTAACCGGCAGATAAGGTTTGCTGTTCCTTCAGGCACATACATCTTCTTTGCAAGTCATTCCCCTACGATACTCAATCAATTAATTCAGTCTGATAAGGTTTGTTAATATCACTTTAGAGTAAACAGGCATCTGTTAAATAGATCTTTCCAGATATTTGGCATATGCAGAGGTGCTGATGAAGGCAGGGATGCTTAAGGCAGTATTTTGAATGACTGTAACAAAATGCAATATGTTTCAAACACTGTAAATATCTCCCTAGAGTATAGTGTCTCGATACTAATACAGAAGTGGTTCCAAGAGATTAAAAATATGTGAGAATATATGAATATCACAACACTATTTATAAATAGGACCTATGAGACAAAAAAAAATATGAAATAAGAAAAATAGTGAAGATAGAGAAAATGAAAATTCTATTTTAAATTAATGCTCACCTAGTATGACTGTCTGCATGCTCTATTAGTAAGGATCTAGGCTTACTTCTGCTGTTTAGAAATTTTTTTTTTAAGATTTTATTTATTTATTTGACAAAGAGAGATCACAAGTAGACAGAGAGGCAGGCAGAGAGAGAGAG
>NC_081558.1:181435301-181488953 GCF_022355385.1 Mustela nigripes
CGCTCTGCTCAGCAGGGAGCCTGCTTCCCTCTCTCTCTCTGCCTGCCTCTCTGTCTACTTGTGATCTCTCTCTGTCAAATAAGTAAAAATCTAAAAAAAAAAAAAAAAAAAAAGGCAAAAGTACTTCAGTCTTGCCCATTTACTTCATTTATGCTAAGAGTGGATTGTCAAAGTGGCAATTAGTGTTTAGAGAGAGAGAATTTGATTTAGTTTTCTTGCTAAGCCCCATTTCAAGAATGTAGCAGGTTCACCTGAGGGCAGAGATCCTTCAATAGTGATGTGAAAGTCAGAAAGTGTAACTAGTTTATGCCCTTCAGTCTCCAAACTTTTTATTTTATCTCAATTCCAGTAATACAAAGAAATATTTGCCTTGATGTTTTTTCTATACCACCAGTTTACAGTGAAACTTAGGACTTAGTTTATAAAACTATTCCTTGAGACAATTAATATATTTGAAGCAATCTGGGAAACTGCAAACTGTTATACTACTTGCTCCTCATTAAAATTAAAATCAGATTTAAGCCATATCATTTGCTCTGTACCACACATCAGAATTCAGATAAATCATCACATTAAAAAACGAATGTTTGCTGAGACTAAAGATGTGACAGTTTAATGGTCTAATTTCTTGGCTTTTAAATCAATTGTTATTGGCCAGAGCAGTTTTGGGGTGAGATGGTAGATGAGTGACCAAAATATTAAGTATGTTTTCACTGAAATAGTCAAATTTTGACTATGGAACATATATCTAAACTTGATTCATAGAAACTATTTCTTTTATTATGAGTTTGATATTCTTATCAAACTTAAGATAAATTATATCTTTAAAATGGAAATAAATTATTAAAAATTCTAAAATCCCTTATACACGAAATTTTTGAATTTAATTATTTGAAGGCAAATCATGCCGATCTCATATTCATCTCTTAATGCGAAACCCTACCTTCTCATAATATTTGTTTCCTGGGGGCGCCTGGGTGGCTCAGTGGGTTAGGCCTCTAATGATCCTGGGGTCCTGGGATCAAACCCCGCATCAGGCTCTCTGCTCAGCGGGGAGCCTGCTTCCTCCTCTCTCTCTCTGCCTGCCTCTCTGCCTACTGTGATCTCTCTCTGTATGTCAAATAAATTAATTAAAAAAAAAATTTGCTTCCTGAACAAAAAAAAATCGCTGGCTATTAGTAGCTGAAAGCAATAATCTCTATGTGACTATTCTAATCAACTAATCTAAGTTTGTAGTTGTCAACATAAATATTACCTTTCAGCATAAAAAATGAAATTTCTATAGTTCTGTTAACATATAATTTTTAAAATATCCTTTTATAAGCTGCTAAAAAGAGAAAAACTAGCAATTTTCTGTTAAATTTTGTGAAAATAATTTGACTTTGATGGTCTAAAATATAAAATAATGTACAAATATTTTTTCATTATTGTTAATTTTAAAATTACTAATTATAATTTAATCAGTCTGAAACCAATAAAATTATGACTAGTGAGAAAGCTTTTATTTACATGCACAAGAAAATCTTGCTTTTATTTTAAATTCAAGAAAAAATGAAAGATGGCATTGAGAAGTCAGATCAAGCAAATCTATAAGGGACATGGTTTTACATGGCAAAAGCAAGGCACTCAAGTAGAAAACTTTAAGGGGATGAGTAATGATAAGTTCAGAGATAAATGTTAATGAACTGAGGTGAAAGCAATGATGTTGGAAAACAGGACATAATAAGATATGTTTGGGAATTGGGAACTATGAAATTGGGTACCAAGTAGAATATGGGCATCCAATTAGTTGACAGTGAATGTCAAAGACAAAGATATTCAAGATTTTTGGTTTAGAGGTTTAGTGCATATCAACATCATTCAAAAAACAATAAATGCAGAGAGGACAGTTTGTGTGGTTTCATTATTTTCTGTGTCCTCCTGTTTTAATGAACACGCTGAGAGAAACAGAACATAAAGAATTCACTTGAACAATTATATTCTGAGATGTTCATACTACCTCCGAAGACAAGTAGTAGTCAAGAAAGTTACTCAAAAATAAAATCTTACCAGAAATTCTATATCATAGAAGTCATACGAAGGGACAAACCCCACACATAAGAAGAAGCAGATCATGAAGACAAAGTAAAAAGGCAGAAAATATACACTTGATTACATATCGTTTAAGATTCAAAGAAAAAGATGATTCCACAAGGAGAGAATGGGTAGTTCTGATTAGCATCAAAGAAGAGGTGGTGTTAAAGTCAAAGTTGTGTTTCATGGAGGGAAGTGCCATATGCAACTGGGATATGCACTGGGTCATTGGTCTTTACAAATTAGGAAGTAACTAATGTCTTCCGACAGTTTTTGTGTTTGTTTACTTTTGTTTTGTTTTGTTTTGTTTTTTCAATGCTGGTGGAAAATGGAAGCCAGACTGAGTGAGTTGACAAGTAAATTGCAAATGAATTTGTCAAAATAGATTAAAAATAGTAGAATTGATTGTTGTTTGAGGAAACAACTTATTCTCAAAAGACTGAACATTCTTGTTTGTTTCCCATATTTTAATTATTCTCATTTTTTTCTTCTTCTTCTCTTCTTTTCTTTTTTCTCCCTCCCTCTTTCTTTCTTTCCCTCTTTCTCCTTCCTTCCTCCCTTCCTTCCCCTACACAACATAGAAGTAATCCCACAAATGTATCCAGTTTTTGTTTCTTTGATTGTTTGTTTGTTTCATTCTGAGCTAGCTTACTTTCCTGTCAATCTGGTTAATTTAATAGTTTTGTTCTCATTAATTTTTGAAAATATAACTCACTGAATTACAATGGATAATCTATTTCTGGAACTTCCCTTTCATACTTTTTTTTTTTTTTTCAGTTTCACTATAAAATCACATTAGTGATTGCAGGGGTGGTGGATCCATACTTTCTAATGGTTTCTTCATGCTTTATTTTTCATTTAATCTCAGGATTCAGGGAGAAACTAAGTACTTACAACTGAAGGAAACAAAAATATTAAAAGTTTGGTATTTAGGAAGATAATCTAATATTAAGACCCTTTTTAAGACAATAATATACATTAAAGTTTGAAAACAGAAGGGAAAATGTGTTCCTTTTTAAAAATATATGAAACTTAGCTAAATTTTAGAATCATTTTGCTGAGGAGTCTGAGTTAAATAAGTGATTAAGGTCAAGTAGATGATGCATTAAAACATGTGCATGTTACTTGTTACACGTGAACTTTGAATTATCATTATACAATTAAGTTGACCAGTAAAAATGCACTATCATTCTATAATACAAACATTTTTGTCAAAATCTTTCCTATTGTGTCGTTCCCGTGAGCTGGCAATTGCTATGTTTCAAACTATCCAGCAGTAAATATCTCCCACTGAAATCAACCTAAATTATTCTGATGTCCATATGTCATTTTTTAGATTCAAGCCTGAGACACCATTAGCACTAATGATGTGAGGCGGCTTTTTGTTGATACCTATTGCTATTTAATGACCCAGCTACCTGAGGCGCTTTTGGTAACTTGAAAAAAAATGATAGAAAATCATCCACAATTTGCTCCAGGAGAGATTTGATTACAAGTTATTGACTAAGCAAGCCTACATAAAAGGTTTTCTGCTATCCTAGGGGAAATGATTTAAAAAAAAAAGGAAAAAAAAAAAAAAACACCTAGGCCATCAAATTATTTTTGTTTGTTTCAAATGAAAGTATTTTATATTATTTCAGTTATAGTTAATATAAAATTACCAAGAGTTTTTAAAAACATGTACCCATTCACTGATGCACACATTTAAAAGGAAATGAATTTTACGTGTTAAGATTTTCTGGACATGAAAGCAAATAAAATGTGGCCTTAAGTATATGATATATGAAGTCCCTAATACACCACAGAGACAACTAGTATCTGTCTCATATTACTAGCTCTTCTCAATTTACCTTAAGACATTATTTTCTTTAGTGTATTAATGATGAATCTTTACAAAATGATTCCCTTAATGAGATGACTGACCCAATCAACTGCTTGAATTTTAGCTTGTAATCTGGGTCTTCAATGTTGGAAGGGCATGTGAAAACATTTTCAGTAGCAATTTCAAAACTGCAGCAGGAGCAGAAAAACATGTTTCTTCAATAACAAAAATTATTTAAAATCATTAACCTAATTAACATTTTCACCTGGTCTTCGTCTAATGTGCAAACGGGCGGTTGACAACAATAATTACTCAACTACAAACTAAGTAGTCAATTAGATACACAATTACCCAATTTGCATGCACAGAAGTGAATTTTAACACTAAAAAGTTATTCCTAAGCTTTATAGATATAATACAGATATAAAATTTAGTCTGTAATCCAACTGTGTACCTTTACCTACCTTTTTTCAAATGCATACCTAGAAACATTCTCTCTTACTATTAAAGTGACTCATATTACAAATAATGGAGGAATGATGTAGGTATTTTGAAAAATTAAGATTATCATTTTATGTATTCACCATTATGGTAGATGACAATCATTCCATTCAATCAAATTCATTCATACAATCATCCACTCATTCTTTTATAATTAATACATTAAATGCAGACTGAGCCTTCTACTGCAAGATTCAGTTCAGTATGTAATGCAAAGATTGTCTCACAGGGGCATTACATTACGAACCAAGAGGGTAACAGACACTTCTCCAAAGAAGACATACAAATGACTAACAACACATGAAAGGGGAACCTTCTATTGGTGGGAATGCAAGTTGGTGTAGCCACTTTGGAAAACAGTGTGGAGGTTCCTCAAAATATTAAAAAAAAAAAAAAAAATAGAGCTATCCTATGACTCAGCAATTGCACTACTGGGTATTTACCCCCAAAATACAGATGAACTGAAAAGAAAGACCGTATCCACTCCAATGTTCACAGCATCAATGTCCACAATAGCCAAGCTGTGGAAAGAGTGGAGATGCCCTTCAACAGATGAATGGATGAAGATGTGGTCCATATACATAATGGAATATTACTCCGCCATCATCAGAAAGGATGAATACCCAAATTTTGCATCAACATAAATGTGATTGAAGGAGATTATGCTAATTTAAATAAATCAAGCAGAGAAAGTCAATTATCATATGGTTTCACTTATTTGTGGAACATAAGGAATAGAATGGAAGACATTAGAAGAAGGAAGGGGAAAATGAAGGGGGGAGAATCAGAGTGGGAGAGGAACGATGAAAGACTATCGACTCTGGGAAACAAACTGAGGGTTTTAGAGGGGAGGAGAGTGGGGGGAACGGGTGAGCCTGGTGATGGGTATTAAGGGGGGCGCAGATTGCATGGAGCACTGGGTGTTATATGCAAACAATATATCATGGAACACTACATCGAAAACTAATGATGAAAAAAAAAAAAAGAAAAGAAAACTAATGATGTATTGTATTATTTATTTATTTGCCAGACAGAGAAAGAGTGAGTACAAGCAGGGGGAGCAGCAGGCAACGTGAGGAGAAGCAGTTTTCCTGCTGAGCAGGCAGCCCAACGTGGGACTCGGTTCCAGGACCCTCAGAGAAGGCAACCACTTCATGAACTGAACAGCCTAGGCATCTCTAGATAAAATCTTTAAAAAAATATATGAATTATATAATATTAAATTAAGAGACCAGGGATGGATATATGATTTTTTTATATTAAATAAGTGCTACAATAGTAGGTTGGTAATTTAAAAATAGAACCTATCTCCTGCTAATATATTTATTGACTACTGCATCAGAAATTCATTGAAATACTGAATGTGACTCAAACAATTTATATCATTTTAAAACAGCCTTGGTTAATAATAAAATATAATTTTTGTACTGTTTAGGACAGATAGTAATATATATATATATATATATATATGTTTTTTAAAGTCTTAAATTTGTCATAAGTATTTTTATTTTAAATCCTAAGGTTTCAACTTTTCTTAAAAAGAAAAACATACTGGGAGATATATATTTTTTAAACTCCTTTAAATAGGCCTGGGTCAAATATTATTAGATAAAAAAAAGAATTTTGAAATCATATTAAATATACCCATATTTTGGGTCAAACTGAAAAGATTTCCTTACTTACCTTTGAACTCTTTTCCTGCAACCTATTAGAACTGCCTTAGCATCCTAAAAATAAATGATTTCTATGCATTCAATTTTTGTCTTTTTAAAAATTTCAAGATAGCCTTTCTCATCATTTTATACAATCATATTGTCTAATATAAATTGACTTTCGCTCATGAAAAAAATGTGAAATTTATTTGATATTACTTGTAGGAAACAAAAATATTTCTTACCATATAGCATTATAATTTTATGTAACTTTATTGTTATAAAATTTCAAGAGTTTTTTAAAATTTTTAATGGGTAATAAATTGGGATGTATTTATAAAGATGTAATCTCTCGGGGACGAATCCAAGTATATTTTATATTTTCTGCTTCGATTAAGTCATGTATTTATATAAGAAAAATGCATTGAGCAATGTAGAAGTGAATAAACAGAAAAATAAAATAAGTACACACCAGAGGTACCAGTGTGGCTAAAATAGTACAATAAAAATTTAATATGCATTTGCCCTTCAAGTACTTCTAAAACCTCATAAAAGTAAAAACATACAAAAGTTTAAACAGGTTAAAAAAAACCCGGAATAATATAAGGAAATATGTGATGTTATTGGAAGAGATGATAAGTGCTATGAGAGTTCAGAAGAGAAGGAGCCATTCATCCAGTTTAACACTTCTATTGTATAACAGAAAAAAATAGACTGAGAGGTTAGGTGAGGCAGCCAAGTTCACACTGGTGGTTAATGGCCCAAATATTTCTAGGTGATAAGGAGATCCTTGTGATTCCAGGCATCATAAAAAATTCCAGTAATTCTTTGAAAATGTAGGGTTTCTTTTATGTGAACCTGAAATAGAACTGCACTAGGAGTGACTTTATTTCTACCATATGTTAAAATAACTATATTATCCTTAAGATGAATTTAATCAGAACTGTGAGAATTGGGTTATCTCCTAAACAGCAGCCAAAGAAATTGATTTTTGTATTTTTCAGGATTAAGAAGAGCTGGTAAATATTACTGAGCAGAAAAGCTAAACCTCTAATTCTTAAATATGTCTTACCATATTTTGTTCTGAAAGACCAATCTGAGAATGAATGCTCTCATTTTTTGTCACAAAATGTATTTTAAGGAAAATATGAAATTCTAAATGGTTTAAGGATGATTACTTGTAACATATGCAAATATATAAAAATAATATATTTGCATTAGAATATATTTTATATTAGTTATATATGTTATATATATATTTATATATACACACACAATTTGAAAATTTTAGAAAAATAAACATAAATTCATTTTTACAGCTACCTCAACAAAATACCACAAACAGGGTGGTTTAAATAATAGACGTTTTTTGTCACACAGTTCTGGGAGTTAGAAATCTGAAATCCCCAAGTGCCCACAGGGTTGGTTCCATCTAAGGACTGCATCTCTCCCTTTAGTTTGTAGATGACTACTTTCTCCCTGTGTCTCTTCACATAAAGTCTTCCTTCTGTGCCTGTATGTGTCTGTGTCCACGTTTTCCTTTCTAAAATATCACAAGTCAGATTAGAGCCCAGCCTGTTGATTGTATTTTATTTTTTTAAAGATTTTATTTATTTGGCAGAGAGAGAGAGAGGAAGTACAAACAGAGGAAGCAGCAGAGAGGAGGAGAGGGAGAAATAGAGAAATAGCTCTCCACTGAGCAAGGAAGCTGATGTGGCATTTGATCCCAGGACCCTAGGATCATGACCTTAGCTGAAGGCAGATGCTTAACTGACAGCCACCCAGGTGCCCTGCTGATTGTATTTTAATTATGCTGTAAAGGCTCTATCTCAAATATGGTCACAGTTGGAGATAATGGTGTTTAGGACTACAACATATCTTTTTTTGTGGAGGGGAAAGGATATAATTCAACCCATAAATCAGATTATGGTTATATCAAGTTATAGTGTAATACAAAATGAACATTTTTGTACCACTACAGAAATAATGGCAAATCAGTTTATATTTATCTATACAAACCTCCTAAAGAGGCTTTGTGTAAACAATATTTTCAAGTCATTCTATGTACTAAACATTTTAATCATTCGATTCAGATGTTCAAAGATCAAATTCCATTTGCTGATTTGAGCTTGCAATATCCAAATTTTAATCCTTTCTATTTCAGAATTTGTAACACTTGAAGAAATCTCTGTGTTAAAATTGATTGATTTGGAGGAGAAAAGTCTATCATAATTTGGTCATCATGTGATATCCAGTGAAAATTGGAAATGTGGAAATAATCCAAAAGCTGTCATTGGTTGTTCTGTGGATTTCAGGTTTTCCCAATTAGTATCAGAAAAACCCAGCAACAGTTCGGCAGGTTGATAGATCATGTTCAAGTTTTAATTTTAATTTCACCTTATCCAAGCAAAGATGTACTGATTTACATTAAGTTAAAGTGATACCGACCTTTTCTTCCTAATCCATTTCCTCTAAATGTATATGTATATAATATTATATATAAGATATATATATGAGATATAATAATATATGGTATATATATGATCTATAATTGTATATATAATACATATACACATACAGATCACAAAGGCCTTACTTTTGTAAAGATTTTTATTATTTATTTATTTATTTATTTGAGACAGAGAGTAAGTGAGAGACAGAGAGAGAGCATAGCCTGGGTAGAGAGACCGAAGGAAAGAGAGAAAAATAGACTCTCCACTGAGTAGGGAGCCTGACAAGGGGCTGGATCCCAGGACCCCGGGATTATGACCTGAGCTAAAGGCAGATGTTTAACCAACTGAGCCACATAGGTGCCCCACAAAGGCAGTTTTATTGATTAAAAGTCTTTAGGGTTTTTACGTGGTTGGTTTGCTTTATTCTGTTTTGTTTACAGTTTTAACCTGTAAGACATACAGAGCCTTTTAGATTTGTATTCACGCAAACTGCTAAGGATTTCAGAGATGTAACAGGTTATAAGGGTCCAGTTACCTGTTACCAGGGAACCACAGAATGGCACTAATTCATTTGTAATAATTGGCTAAAATGACAAATAGAAAGCAAATTTTATTCTTCAAGGATGTTGAAAGAAGTCTGATAAAAAAAAAAAACAATAATCAGAGATTCATCAAGCAAGCTAAAAAAAATTTCTATGTAACTTAATATGATGTCTAAGGTGTCACTGTTAAAGTAAATTGAGGGTATGAGGAGGCAGGAGGGTCTGTGGGAATGGCTAAATTAGCCAAGAGGTCACTTTCAAATGGTTGCGCTTGGAAAGTTTTTTTTGTTTTTTGTTTTTTGTTTTTTTTTACCAACTTCAGAATACAATTTTAATTATAATTATGAGATGACATAGGAATTGCGGAAGAAGAAACTGAGTAAAATCCATAAGTAAAATTAGGGTTTGCGATATACCATCAATAGAAAATTAGGGAAAACACCCATTTTCATTGGTTTTAAATTAAGACCATAGGATGACATTTATATATTTTTGTATACACACACACACACACACACATACATACTATAAATGTGTATATATAGAGAGACACACACACATAAACACATGTACACACACATACACAGAGATGATTCCTTCTTTGTTTAAGTCACATTTTAAAAGCATGAGATTTTAGAATTGTTTTAAGTGTAGAATTCTAAGCCATGAAAAAGCAATTTGTCTCGTCCATAGCAACTTGTTTAACTTTAGGTGAAAAGACAAAAGGAAACATTAGATTTCTGTGGCCTGAAATTATGAACAAAAGTATAAAATAACAAACATTTAGATGTCAATCCTAATACCCTGTTCCAAACATAAATCAATCTAATATTTTGCTGGAACTTTCTAATTATCCATTACTCCTTATTTCTCCTCACTTTCTGTGGTAATTGTATTAATACTACCAAAAGCTATCAAATAACTTTAATTACCACTAGCACAATCCCACTAGATACTTGTATTTAAATCATGGTAAAATCACAACACTTTCAATGTTTAGATCTCCTAGGAACATGAGCTTATAGACAGAGGTTAACTACAAGCCTCTTTTTTGGGTTGGTGGTGAACAAGGTTTGTGGTGGTTACCAACCATTTCATTAAGCTTTACAACTGAAAGAAACTAATATTTGGTATCTTTGTCAAATTAGCCAAACTTAAATTCATTGTCCAGAATCAAAAATTTATTTTAATTATTTTCTTTTTGATCATTGATATTATGAATTTGCAAATATTGAAAACATATTCACATTTACTGACTTGACTTTCAAAATAAGTTTAGTTTTTCATTTGCTTAATCGTAATTAACTCAGGATATTTAACAAAATATTATGTTCTATTTCCTAAAAGAAGTGTACTAATGGCACATTTCCTATGAAAGACTGTTCAAGTTGGCCAGTCAGCATTTCCTTGGATACCTGCCATGTTCTGACCAATATAACCATTCTTAAGTAAAAACAGAAATAGAATTTCCATTTTCTTGTCTTTAAATTTCTTTTCAATTTCTCAGATAATTACCCTTCACTAGATAAATAATGGAAGCTTTAGAATCTCTTAAATATACACAAAACACTTGAGATTAAGATTGCTTACTCAGATATTAAAACTGTCTCAATCTCTGGGAAATATTTGTCATGTTCTTTTAGCCTTGAAACCCAGTTTGTCTGAAGAGGAGGAGGGATTGGAGGGAGTCAGAGAAATTTAAGAGAGAATATATTGTATTATTCCTACTTAAGCTTTAGTTAACTCAATAATAAATATTTATTTTGTTTCAACATGAAGTCTGTGTTTTCATAAATCACTTTCTCACATGTTTAAGTTTAGATTCAAATTCGAATTCATTTATTTGCTTCTGAAAGTAAGATGTAAGCCCTGTGTCTCTTCTCTGAATCTTGATGCCGGCACCATCACCGGGACACAGTGATACTCAATGAATATTTGTTAAATGGAGGAATTTGATAGGAATGGCAGAAATTGATTTTTTAAGTCAGGCATCTAATAGAAAATTAAGAGATAACCTACTCAAGGTAGACATTCACTATTAACTTCTTCATAGTCTGGAAAAATAATTAATTGCTTTGCAAAAATCACAAAGGGGAGGGTAGAAAGAAGATAAAATTTTACTCAAGAGTTCCCAGGGGAAAAGGAGAGGAGAGGCGGGGAAGGAAGTAAGGAAAGGGGGGCAGAAAGAAGAGAAGAAAAGGAAGAAGGAAGGAAGGACTAAGGGAAAGAGGGGAAGAGGGAGGGAGGAGGAAGAAAGAGAGAAAAGGGAGAAGGAAGGACTTTCTGTCATATGATACATACTATTGGATATGAACCATTCGGTCAGAGCGATGTTTAACATTCTCAAGCTTATCAACTCATTTAATTCTGAAAACTGAAGACAATTCTATGGAAGGGGTATTATTCCTTTTTATAGAAGAAGATCCTGAAGATCTAAGAGGTCACAAGACTTCCCGTCTTCCTCATGAGAGCTAGTGACTGACCGTGATGCAGAACAGCTGGCACTACTGCCGCCATTCCATCTTCCGTGTTGCCAGGCTCTTTTCCAGGTAAGAAAAACCAAGCAAAGTTAAAACCTGCTTGCTCTGATTTTTAATTTTATGTAAACTCTGGCTCTGTGCAAAACTAGTGGCAGAGGGCAAGGTCTTGCAGAGCTGGCAGGAGAGAGCATGTTGAGATAAACTGAGCTCACAGTTAATTAATGGGAAATAAGACTATGACACTGTTGCTGACTTCAAAGGCTAGACTTGCTGTCCAATTTCTGTGGAAGCTGGGACAGTGGAAATAGGGAAAAATTTTTCACAAAGCGTTTTTAACTACAGAGATCTGCAAGTGTAAATTGGAGTGAAGCCAAGAGGAATATAAAATAAATTGTTAAGAGAACACAAAGTTCCTATTTCTCTTTCTACATAGAATCGTGCTCATTTAACATATGATGTCCAGGAGATATATTTTGGGGATTATAATGAAAATAATCTAGGGAAAAATTATGTAAACAACTTGTCATATTTATAGAATATTTATAGTATATATATATATAGTATTGAGAAAGTGAAGTTTTACTCATGTTTAATTCACTAACATGACTGAAAAAGTATGGATCAAAAAGCTATGATTTATTTTGGGTACTTTCCTCAAACTGTACACAGATTCCTGGTTAAAATTCAATATGACTGTATTTAATTGAATTGATACATTAAGAAATGTAGAAGCAGTATAAGACCTTTGAGCTTAGAGTCCAAAAGTCCTATTTTTGACATTTAGTTCTGTTACTTAAGGGCTCTGTGACTTTGCCTAAGAGACTTCAATATTTTGAGTCTCAAACTCTTAAACCATTAGAAACACTAGTAAGTATATATTTCTCATAAAGAGAAAAATAACATTAAAAATAGTTTTTAAGAATAAGGTCTTATACAAGTCTCTATTGTTTTTGTTATCTATTTATTGAGCAAATACTTCTTGAGTATTAATTTTTGTGCAATTTCTGTGACAGGCACAGCAGGTGGACAATAACCTACAGTCCCTGCCCTCCCAGTACTGGAAGCTAATGGGAGATAGAAATAACAGAGTTAATGTCTTTATTAGCAGCAACACATCCAGTATTACTGACCATGTTCTGCATGCTGGGTACTGTGTTAGAGATTTCAGCTACATTAATTTCTGTCATGCTCTGAACAACCTTATTCTCTCCACCATCATACCCTTATATTGTCTTACACAAGCTGTTATGGGAAGGATTGAAGCAAGGATTAAGTAAGGACTTCAGGAAGCCCTTAGTGACTTTTCTAGAGCTACCAATATATATAAGTAGTCATAAATATATTACAACTATAATATATATGTATATATAATTCATATGTATATATAATTAGAATTAAATGCTATCAAATAAGTCTTGTTAAGTAAAGACTTAGAGATCTCTTTGAATTTAGTCAAAAAGAAGTTATTGATAATCTTCATGAGATACTTTCAGAAGAATGGGTTTGGAGGTAGTAAAGAGAAATACCAACTAAAAGGAAAACTATTTTTCTCTACTCTCTACTCACATTTTTTATATCAAATGTGTGCATTTTTTTTCCCCACACCAACCAACTCTCCAACTCTTCAGATGCCCACTGGGTGTCCTACAACTCCATTCTGAAACTATCTACCCAGAGTTAGTACAGATTCCACTGGTTAAGGGCTCAGTCCCACAAAACTGCCTCCCATTTCAGATGTCAGTCACAGGTCTGAGCCTCCTGTACTTCTTACTGACCAGCTGTAAACTGGGATTCACTGTGGTCCCATCTTCAGTGTTGGATAATTTGATAGAAGGGCTCACAGAACTCACATATGTGCTTTATTTACTACTTGCAATTTACTATAAAGGATACAACCCATTAACAAAAAAAAGGGATATTGGTAAGTATGTTGGTAAGAGTGGTCTCTCCAGTGGTAACACCCTTTCAGCATCTTAATGTGTTCAGCAACCTGGAAGGTCTCCAGATCTCTTCCTTAAGGTTTTTATGTTTTGTTTTGTTTTGTTTTGTTTTGTTTTAATGGAGGTTCCATTATGGAGGCTATGATTGCTTAAGTCATTAGCCATTGATGATTAACACAATGCTCAGTTTGGCTCCCCTCCCTACAGGTCAGATGTGAGGCTTAAAGCTCCAACCTTTTAAATACATGATTGATTCTTCTGGCAACCAATTCCCATCCTCTAAAGCTCATTTCATAAACTCAGGTATGTTTGAAAGGGGTTAATTATCAATAACAAAAGATGTTCCTTTTGCCCCCATCTGCACCCCATTCAGGAAATTCCAAGGGTTTTGAAAGGTTTGTGCAAGAAATGGCGATGAAGACTAAATTTATATTTATTTTTCCATCAGAGGTAGAAACGGAATCACATTTCAGAGTGAGTTGAAAGTAAGAATTGAAGACAAGTATAAACTTTTCAAAATTTTGGGTGCTATGGGGAATCAGGATTAGAAAGTCTAAGAGGACTGAAAGGAAAAGGGAACATTGTTTTGTCCAAATTGTCTGAAGTGTAGAGTGGGCAGGACCAACCCATGGACTTGGAGAAGCTCATGCAGAGGTAAAGTATCACAATGAGAGAATAATGACAATAGTTATCTTTGGAGTCAGTTTAGACTTGTTGGGCTTCCAAAAGTGTCTGCATATGCAAGTCAATTCATGTATTTTTTTTCAGGATCATTCTTAATTGAGTAAACATGAAATTCTCATCCCATCCTAGAACTTCTTGTCTCTGTATCTTGGCAAGGCCATAACCCCTGTCCTAGGTCTGGGCTCCCTCTGGATAGTCATATCATCAAAATGAGTCTTGGTGATTAGTCTTAAAGGCCCTTTTCAAGTGCTTAGTCTGAAGACAGATTTCTTTATAAAGGAAAGAAATACAGAAAATAACTTTTTTTAAATCTGAGGATGTCAGATGTGTGTGTGTGTGTGTATATATATATATATATTTCTGTATAGAAAGTAGTATATTATTTCTATATATATATATTTCTATATATATAGGAAATATATAGAAATATATATATATATAGAAATAATATACTACTTTCTATATATTTCCTATATATATAGAAATATATATATATATATAGAAATAATATACTACTTTCTTCATTAGTTTTGCATACTTATCTATTCACACTTTCGGAATGGACATTTCTATTAACAATTTCCTGAGCCTGGTGACAATTCATGAAAAGGACTGCAGCATTACGAGCAAATACTTTGTGTCATCAGGCTGCCAACGGGTAAAAATGAAACACTTTTCACCAAAGGTGTAGACTCCTTGTGAAGAGCATTACAGCCTGTGAATCAGATAACATTCCTCTGCATGAGACATGTGTTCAAGTGCAGAGGTTGAAATCCAGGCCTTCAGTTTGTGTGGAGAGATGAAGACAGGACTAAAAGATGATGACAACGAAAATGACATCTTGAGGAAAAAAATAACAGGACACACTATCTAAAACAGGAGAGGCAAAGTGGGGCATTTTCGAAATTAATAGTATTTTACATAATACTGAATGTATTCTTGTATCATTATCAAGATTACAGAAACTTGAAGGGAGACATTTATATTGTTTTGCAAGTATTAGGCATTTTGAGATGTACTTTGACATAAGGCACTTCCATATAGCATTATTTAAAGTTTCATTTAGTACCCTAGAGATAAATGTATTACAAAAATTCTGGTATTTCTATTCACTGGGCATATATGTAAATAGCATTTTTATGCATGGGAAAAATTTACCATATTTATTCTAGTTTATCAAATAATATATAGGATTTAGGATAAATGCATTATATAAAATGCTACTCTCTGCTCTATATGTGAAAAAGGTAATAGGGATACAAATTATTTGGTCTAAAAATATATAGTATTTATATAATGAGATCAAAATGTAAGACTTTTATATTTTATTTAGTACTTATTATTCTGTGATGCATCTCCTCAGGCTTTGTTTCCTCTTAATTCTGGAAAATAGCATTCCTTATTCATGTACTGACTGATCAAAGACTCAGATATAGTGCAGCTCAGATTAGAAAAACAGAACTTGAGATTCATAAGCCCAATTTGTGAAAAATTAATAGGGTCAAATCATATTGTTTTCAATATTTTCTTGGAGAAAACATGAAAAATGAAATTGAGGATAACACAGTATTTCATATAACTTTTAAAGAGAAAGTAATATTTTAAATTAATGGATACCTCCTCTATAGTACTAGTTAAAATAAATTATAAATATATTTTAAACAATACAGTTTTCTTGTATGTGATTTAATTAAAAATTATTTCACTTAAAATGCAAGTTTTATCCTCTAAAACCATACCTCTGAAATTCCTGAACTGCAATGGCATTATAACAGATGCGGGTAGAATTTAAAAGTAATCAAACTGGAATAAATCACCACTGTGGGAAATTTCATTTCTAGTTTCAATATACTTCCTTTTAGAGATATAGACCATGATAACTGGTATCTGCAATACAGTAATCGATGTGATAAGATCCTGGAAAGTATTATGAATTAAAAATAAATGAGCTAGACCCCAAAAGGAAGTTACAGAAAACAAAATAACTGCTTTATCAGCACTAGAGCAAGCTACATTACTGAGGGATTGCTGACATTGGAAAAGATAAGGCATTAATACTTAAAGGGAAGTGTGTCAATATATTTTATTACTTTTGTCTCAATATAATGCATGTTGAATTCTGAAACTAGAGTGGGCAAAGTGGAAGTCTGTGGGCCTGATGTGTGTCTGCTCCATTGTCAAGACTGTCTCCTTGCACCAAACTGATGTCAGGGGACCAGGGCTCGTGGCTACAGAAATCATGCTATGGATACTGCCTGCAGAGAGAAAGCTTTCCTGCTGGAGCTTGTGTTCCGTGAAAACCACCACGTATCTATGAAATGCCAGTCAGTTTCAAATCACAGAGAATACTGTAGAAAAAGGAGGTTCGTGTTTTTGCTTTGCTTTGTAGTAAACAGAGCATATTTTTTACTATTCAATTTCATAAGCACGTGATCCAAACACTCTAGAACAGGGTTTCTTGGCCAAAGCACTACTGACATTATGGACCATGTAATTATTTATTGCGGGGAGGCTTCACTGTTCATTGAAGGATGGTTAGCAGCATCCCTGGGATGCAGGTTTTCCTGCTCTCAAGTTACGAAAAAAAAAAAAAAAAAAGTCCTTAGACCCTTGCAGACAAAATTGCCCCCATTAAGAACCACTGTTCTAGAGTAATTATTTTAGGTATATAAATATAATAGAATTTTATATTGATGAATTTTGACCTCTAGCTTATATCTTTTAAAAGATTTTACTAGACCTCATTTAAGGGACTGATGAGGCATAAATGACCGGATGAGAGCATATTTGATATACTATAATAGATATGACTTTTGATCCGTTATCAGAACTTTTGTTTTAAAGATTTTATTTATTTGAGAGAGAGAGAGAGAGAGAGAACGGGGGGGAGAGTTAAAGGGGGAGGGAGAAGCAGACTTCCACTGAGCAGGGAGCCTGATGCGGGGTTGAATCCCAGGACCCCCGATCATGATCTTAGATGAAGGCAGATGCTTAATTGACTGAGTCACCTAGGCTCCTCCATTATCAGAATTTCTAATACAACATCTGTCTTCATAGCATCTGTAGCCTATTTTTTTTTAAGGTTTTTCAATTTGCCTTTAACTTTAAAACCGATTTTGAAAAAGAACATCTGAGTTGCTCCTTTAAATTTTATTGTCTCATAAAACACACTATTTGAAAGAAGTCACAGTTTAACCATGTAATCTAGTTAAGATCCCTGAAGTTGCTACTTTAATAAGTGAATATTATTCATTTAGTTGAATGAAATATAACATTAAATTATTTCACATTATTAGAAAGGGAACCTAATGATGGACACTTTAATGAAAACTTACAGATGATGCCCTTCCTTGCTGAAAGAGCACCTTGAATCATGGTCTGTCTGACTCAATACCATTTCATTATTCATAACATTTTCTAAATGTTCTAAGTCATAGTTTTAAAATTTAAATAAAATAAGGGTGTTCTTTCTGTTCAATTTTAATTTTAAAAAATATTCACATATAAAGGAGATTCTGGAGATATACTATATTTTAAACTTCCTTTTTTACTGATAAGAAATCTACTGTTAGTTTAAAGCTTACTCCCTTTTAAGTAATTCACCCTTATTCTCTGGTTACTTTTAGGTTTGTTTTGTTTTGTTTTGTTTTTCCTGCAAGTTTACTACAATGGAGTTAGGGTTTTATTACAATGAATTTCGAGTTTGTTTTTATTTATTCTGTTCAGGATTAAGAGCATTTTCAAAGTTAAGGTTCATATATCTTTTTTTTTTATAATTCTGGAACTGTATTTGCCATTGTCTGAAAATATTCTCTCTCTGTCATTGTCTTCCTTCTCTTTGCACTGCTTCATTTTGTCATTTTTTTTTTTTTAAAGATTTTATTAATTTATTTGACAGAGAGAAAGATCACAAGTAGGCGGAGAGTCAGGCAGAGAGAGAGGAGGAAGCAGGCTCCCGCTGAGCAAAGAGCCCGATGCGGGGCTCGATCCCAGGACACTGAGATCATGACCTGAGCCGAAGGCAGCGGCTTAATCCACTGAGCCACCCAGGCGCCCCAATCTGTCTTTGTATTTAGTACCTCTTTACTCTTCAGGGCTGCACCTTCATAATTTCTACTATCTTTCAGTTCACTTATCTATCTACTTTTGTTCTGCAAGCTACTGTTTAATCCATAGTTTAAAATTTAACATCAATGTCTACATATTAAAATCTAGAAGATACGATTTCAAGTCTGGCTTTTAAAATTATCTCTTGGGGCACCTGGGTGGCTCAGTGGGTCAAGCAACTGTCTTCACTCAGGTCAAGATTTTGGGGAACTCACGAGTTGTCCCAACTCACAAGTTGTCATCTAACTATAAGCAGAAGTAAACAACAAGTGATACAACAAAATATTATGCTGACAGTAAGTCGTTTCAACTTTTATAAAACTTCAACTTAAGTTAATTTCAGACAAAACAAAGAGTAGAATAATACAAGTCCTATGTGTCTCTGTCTCGATTTTACTAATCTCTCCAGACATCAGTTTTCTCATCTGAAAGTTTCTTTCAAATATTACATGTCCATACTTTGAAAAATATACAACTAAATTCCCTTTATTCATCTTGGAATATATAATATTTTAAAAAATATATTTCCTTCACAGTAAATATCATTGAAACATGGCATTTCTGCAATATATGTATGTTGAGTTGTGATTAAATCACAAAGCATAATCACAGGTTAGCTACAGAGGTATTCTAATCCTCTGTTTAGTATGCAGCTGAAAGGAGGGACTGGCTGAGCACTCTCAGTAACAAAGATGTCAGTGTTTTATTTCCTCTGCTTTAGTAAGCACTTCAGAATCTACATTTTGAGTGCTTTCGTGAAACATTGTTTTTCTCTTCTCTTGTCAGATAGATTCACGTGATATATTGTAATGATGGTTTATAATGCCTCTCGGCCTTTATTATAATTAAGTGTATTCCACTTGTTATTTATTCATTTATTTATTTATTTATCTGAGGGTTGGGAGGGGCAGAGAGAGAAGGAGAGAGAGGAAGATAGAGAATCTTAAGCAGGCTTCACGCCCAAAGTGGAGCCCCACACTGGGCTCGACCTCATAACCCTGAGATCATGACCTGGGCTAAAATCAAGAGTCAGACACTTAACCAACTGAGCCACCCAGGTGCCCCTCCTCCATTATTTAAGTCTATTAATTTTAAACTTATGTGCCAAAAATGTTAAGTTTTAGATCTATGTGTTTAAATAAAGAAGGAATGGATGCTTCACATAACATAGTGAACGGAGTTGACATAACCCAGTCTCCATTTCACTCATATAGAAGAACTACAGAAAATATAACAAGCATAATAATAGTAACTTAATACAGCCAATCTCAAAAGAAAATAAGAGAAATCTCCAGGTGGTAAAACAAAGCAAGAAATCAAACCTAGAGAGTTAGGGCACAGTCTAATGCCTTAAGAGTCTAGATGTGTATTCCACTAAGTTATGGTGGCTACAGGCTACGCTTTGGAGGAGAGAAGCTAAGACACATGTAGGTGGCAGAGCTGTGAGTCAGTATGAAATGGGTAGATGAAACAGATTTCTGAGTAAATCCGGGACCCTGTGAGAACCCCTATCCCCATAAAGATAAGGTTAAAAAAAAATACTGCTGTCAGGAAGAAGTTTATCTGCTTTACTGGATTTCTGAGAGTTAAAAAAAAAAAAACACAATTATTTTTGATGAGTAACAATCAAAATACAGCAAGCATGTGTGTGGTTTTCTGAACCATTATCATCTGCTAGGTATAAGAAACATAAACTAATGCAACAACATAGCACCTCATTTGAAACCAGTGAACTCCCTCTGGGCCTGGCAGGTATATATTTTGTAAGGAAGTTCTATGACCCTCTTGGAATGAAACTCTCATGTGAGAAAAAAAAAAATTAAATATAGATTAATAACAATGTATAAACCACATGAAGGAAAACAGGCCAACAAAGCATATAGAATAATTAGCATAGCACAGACATCTGATAACAGAAAAGTGTGAGATGGTAAATAAGGATGTCTCCTATCAAACAGATAACTGAAATTTTAAAAGGATTGAGAGATAATTTTTAAAAGTGATTTTATCTGAGAGAGAGACAGAGAGAGCACAAGCTGGGGGAGGGACCAAGGGACAAGAAGACGCCCTGCTGAATGTGGACCCCACCTGGGTCTGTAAGTTCTTCTTGTCAGTATCTTCTTCTTTTTTTAAGATTTTATTTATTTATTTGACAGACAGAGATCACAAGTAGCCAGAGAGGCAGGCAGAGAGAGAGGAGGAAGCAGGCTCCCTGCTGAGCAGAGAGCCCGATGTGGCTCGATCCCGGGACCCTGGGATCATGACCTGAGCTAAAGGCAGAGGCTTAACCCACTGAGCCACCCAGGCGCCCAGTATCTTCCTTTCTGATGTGTCCTTAATATATACACATATAATTCTCTTCTTTAAAAAACGTGACTTAGTATGTCATGATTTAGTTATTTAAGGGGAAGAATGTTTTAAGTTGCTAATATATTGTCCAAATTCCCCAAACCGTGGCTTTCCTAATGAAAGAAATTCTGATCTTAAATTAAATGGATGAATTGAATGCTGTGTCATGGTTGATAAGTATTTGCCCAGAACTCACAGTGTTTCCTCACTTCATACTTAAAAAATGAATTTGTTGCTCATATTTGGAAGTTAAGATAATTAATATTCGACCTGATGGTAAAAATTATTTATATCTGAGAAGCAGCTGTTCTTACAACCAGCCAAAAAAGCCACATACAGCCTCAACAATTTACTGCCTCCTCAGTACTCCTGACTTTTTTTTTTTACACTTCAGGCATGTTCTTTGTTATTTCTTTTTGCTTTTTCCAATTTTTTTTTTCTTATGTGATTGTTATAAGTTGAATTGTGTCCCACAAAAACATATGTTGATGTCTAAACCCTACTACTTGCTGAATGCAACCTAATTAATAAAGAGGGTCTTGGTTGATGTGACTGGTTAAGATGAAGCCATAGTGGATGGAGTAAGGCAGACCTTTAATCTATTATGACTGGTGTCCTTATAAGAGAAAAGAGTGCCAGGTGAAAGCAGAGACATACAAGACAACCATTTAATAAATAATGAGGAAGAGAAAGGAATGATAAGCCAAAGGACACTTGGGGCTGCCAGAAACTGGAGAGGCAGGAGGATCCTCCTTTAAATCTTTAGAAGGAACATGGTCCAGCCAACACCAGGATTTAAGAGTTCTACCACCCAGAATTCCAAGAGAATAAATTTCTGGTGTCGTAAGCCATCCAGGTTTAGAGAAAAGTAAAAAAAAATGTGTTGTACACCTGTCTGTATCAGGAGAAGTACACACAGTACCATTTATTTTCTTTTTTTGGCTCCCATAGGCATTTGCTTTTACAATTGCTTTTCTTAAACCCAGTCGGCTTCACCTCAGAGTTCAAATTTATTTATTTATCAAAGATAAAAATTCACCGAAAGATAATAATACATTTCATCATTGAGAGACATTGTTAAAGGAACAGAATTGCTAAATAAGAAAAAAAGGAAGAGAATTGCTAATGTAAGTATAAATATATCTTACATCTGAAAAGAAATTAAGCATTCATCAGGGAATTACATCTATTACCTTATTTGACCTTATCTGATCTTTTCAACAACCATAGATATTAAGTGGGTCAGGTAGCAATTTTCCTGTGTTTTAGATAAGATTACTAAGTTTTTGTTAACACAGCTAATAAGTGGCACACTTTAGATAGAAAGAATATCAGTTGTTGATATCCGGGGAGTGGTTTTTAAGATGGAAATCTATTTTGTCCAATTTTATTAAGTAGAAAATTGAAACACTGCAGCTCTCTGCAAGAAAAAGAAAAAAAACTTGCATCAAGCAACATAGGTCACTAAGCACATTGTTAAAAATACTTCTTGAACAACTGGAAAAAATTCAGTTTCCTTTTTTGTTGTATTTGAACAATAAGGCAGTGAAAGAGGAAGAAAACAGTGAAAAGCAAGGTAACTGAATTAAGAAGATATATACAAAGCAAATTCAAATTATAACTATTTGATCCTACACATATTGCATTTTGTAAGCAATCATCTTAAGAGAATCATAGAGCCAAAAGAGAATAGTTATCTATTACCCTATGATTCTTAAAGAACTGCTTCCCATCAATGTTACTTTTTTTTTTGTATGTGTACAAAATATTAGGGCTTCATGTGGAAAGGGACATAAAGGCAGAATTTGAGTCGACCAGTGACTGCAATACCGGTCTTGTTACTGGGCGCCACTGCCTGCCTGGACAGTAGATCCCGTTTCCTTTGCTCAAGGTTTCAGGAGTCTGGGACACATGGGACACCTGGGACACCTGGGTGGCTCAGTCATTAAGCATCTGCCTTTGGCTTAGGTCATGATCCCAGAGTCATGGGATTGAATCCTGCACTGGGCTCTCTCTGGTCTGTGAGAAGCCTGCTTTTCCTTCTCCCACTCTCTGCTTGTGTTCCCTCACCTACTGCGTCTCTCTCTGTCAAATAAATAAACGAAATCTTAAAAATAAATAAATAAATAAAAAAGTTTGCAGGAGACTATTATTTATTCTTGAGGAAAAGGCATAGTTCACGAAAGGAAGAGAACTAAAGATTTGGTATCTACAGAGAATCTTTTACCTTCATCCTTTAAGAGGAGAAGAAACAAAAACAAGAGCAGTAACTCTGGAAATAGTTACTAACAATAGAAGCATTTTAATGTTTTTAGTATTTTTAAATTTGCTTTAAAAAGTTTTAGTAAAGTGGCTTGCAGGAAAGGCGGTATAAATGTAAATGGAGCTCGCTTTCTGCCCGTGGATGCCGCCGAGTAAGCATCGTTAAAGTCTCTCCTCCCACGGCCGTAATGTCTAAGTCAGAGTCTCCCAAAGAGCCTGAACAGCTGCAGAAGCTCTTCATTGGAGGTCTGAGCTTTGAAACAACCGATGAGAATCTGAGGAGCCATTTTGAGCCATGGGAAACACTGTGTGGTAATGAGAGATGCCAACACCAAGCATTCCAGAGGCTTTGGGTTTGTCACCTATGCTCCTGTGGAGGAGGTGAAGGCAGCCATGAACGCAAGGGCATACAAGGTGGGTGGAAGAGTTGTGGAACCAAAGAGGGCTGTCTCAAGAGAAGATTCTCAAAGACCTGGTGCCCACTTAACTGTGAAAAAGATTTTTGTTGGTGGCATTGAAGAAGACACTGAAGAACATCATCTAAGAGGTGATTTAGAACAGTGTGGGAACATCCAAGAGATTGAGATCATGACTGACCGAGGCAGTGGCAAAAAGAGGGGTTTTGCTTTTGTAACATTTGATGATCATGATTCTATAGACAAGATTGTCATTCAAAAATACCATACTGTGAATGGCCACATCTGTGAAGTAAGGAAAGCACTCTCTAAGCAAGAGATGGCTCATGCTTCACCCAGCCAAAGAGGTCGAAGTGGGTCTGGAAACTTTGGTGGTGTTAATGGAGGTGGTTTTGGTGGGGATGACAACTTTGGTCATGGAGGAAACTTCAGTTGTCGATGTGGCTTTGGTGGCAGTCAAGGTGGTGGTGGATATAGTGGCAGTGGGGATGGCTATAATGGATTTGGTAATGATGGTGGTTATGGAGGAGGCAGCCATGGTTACTCTGAAGGAAGCAGAGGCTATGGAAGTGGTGGACAGGGTTATGGAAACTAGGGCAGTGGCTACGGTGGTAGAGGCAGCTATGACAGCTGTAACAACAGAGGAGGCAGAGGCAGCAATGGCGGTGGTAGTGGAAGCAACTTTGGAGGTGGCGGAAGCTCTAATGATTTTGGCGATTACAACCATCAATCCTCAAATTCTGGACCCATGAAAGGAGGCAATTTTGGAGGCAGAAGCTCTGGCCCTTATGGTGGTGGAGGCCAATACTTCGCCAAACCACAAAACCAAGGTGGCTATGGTGGTTTCAGCGGCAGCAGAAGGTTTTAATTACTGCCAAAAAACAAAGCTTAGCAGGAGAGGAGAGCCAGAGAAGTGACAGGAAAGCTACAGGTTACAACAGATTTGTGAACTCAGCCAAGCACAGTGGTGGCAGGGCCTCGCTGCTACAAAGAAGACATGTTTTAGACAATACTCATGTGTATGGGCAAAAAAAAAAAAACTCGAGGACTGTATTTGTGACTAATTGTATAACAGGTTATTTTAGTTTCTGTTCTGTGGAAAGTGTAAAGCATTCCAACAAAGGGTTTTAATGTAGATTTTTTTTTTTTTTTTTGCACCCATGCTGTTGATTGCTAAATGTAATAGTCTGATCATGACGCTGAATAAATGTGTCTTTAAAAAAAAAAAATGGAGCTCAACTTTGGATCCAGTGAATCAGATTTCCTATGAGTTACATGCCTATCATTCACTGATGGCACAGAGTAACCACTGCATTCTCTCCTCCACTATCCATCAGTTTTTAGAAGTAGTAGAGGTTTCACAGAGAGCCACTTGCCTGGAGAGAAAGCCAGGCTTTCCTCATTAGCACACGGTAGTGATCCACAGGGTAGCCAGCATTTGATTATTAATATGAACTGTTTGGGCCATTAGCTGTCGCCTGTTTCAAAAACTTGTGTGGTGATGTTTAGCTTTGGACTTTCTTTCCTGCTGTCAAATTTAGTTAAAGCATGCCTTTGGGATCAAATGTTGTAAGGGGAAACGCACAGTGGAGCCATTTCATAAGTCTTCCTCCTGTTGGAATCCTGGTTGAAAACTAAATTAATACTTAATATATAATATTTTGTACTAGCTTCATAGCTCCTTAAACCTTAGGATAGAGACAATATTTATTAATAATGTCCTGAGGTTTAGAGTCAGTGTGTACTCTTATAATTCATTTTATCTCTTTTGAAATAGAAGTTGCTGTAAATTGACTTATTCCACATTGGTGTTTGAAGTTACTGTCAGAAAACTGATTTTATTTTATTTTACCTTATTTTATTTTTTGGTAATTATATTAATTCTGGCTTTCTGTTATATTTTTATAGTAAGCATTAATAAAGTAGACTTCAAAAACATATTAATATATCTTTTGTTACTAATAATCAACATAAACATTCCAAATAGAGAATCATACCTTTAGAAACACACTCCTATGAGTAACTCATGGCATGTAAAATGATACTAAATTATGCTTCATCATGTTAACACATTCTCATTTTACAGAAAGCAAGAATGAAAGATCTGGAATTAGAAAGATTCAGTTTCTTCAATGTCTAGTCTATTAATGCCTTTCATAGCTCAGGATGTATATAAACACTGTCACCCTATCTCTGCCACATAGAACAACAAAATATTAGTTTACATTTTGATATTGAAAATGATGTTCTATTTAATTAGTTTAATTTCATTTGTTTTTTAAAAATATTTTATTTATTTATTTGACAGAGAGAGACAACAGGAGAGGGAGCACAAGCAGGTGGGGAGAGGGAACCAGGCTCCCCACTGACCAGGACCCTAGGATTGTAGGCAGATGCTTAATGGAATAAGCCACCAGGGTGCCCTATTTAATTAAATTTAAATCGCTTTATCAATCTTTTAAAACTATCACCATAAGTAAGGCATAAGTCATTGATATTTAGGAAAGAGATATGGTCCTTTTTGTGAGGTACTTCAGTGAGTTATTGACATTTAACCAATTTCAACCAATAAAGAGATGATTCAAAGTCCCAAGACTGGATCCTCAGTTTTGAAAGCTGAATTTCATGCACAACGTTCTCTCTAATCAACATATGAATGTTTAATGGATGAATAAAAAGAGAGGTATCTAGAATAAGAATTCACACTCTAGAACAGAGTTCTCTGTATCTTAGTGACCTCTGTTGAACACAATATCATGGTACCTACTCTGATGGAGTATAAACCCTTCTTGCCTAAAATGCTGAACCACAACTACATAGTCAGGTTTGTGAAACTTTTATTGCTTTATAAATCCACAACTCTTTTCTGCTGGAGTTTGTTTTGATTTCAGATTTGTGAAAAATACTTAGGTCTCAATGTCTTTGGGATTTTGCTTGAAGGAAAATAAAATTCCATATAGTATTACCTTTCATTTTGCTTTGTTGGGAGATTTGTGATGACCCAAAACTTAGCAAAAAGGTTTTGTTTTAGGAAGTAGAGGGCCAAATCTGTTCATAAGTCCAAATTTTGAAACAAAAATACTTATAATGTTAATGTATCCAAAGGAAAGTATGCATGCCAGTTATTCCCACTTTTAAATGAATTGTGTTAAAAGCAGAACATATTTAAAATCTAACTTTTTTAGATTAACCAATGACTGAGTTTTATTATTAATGGTATTTAATCAAAAATGCCTATCAGTAAACATAACTTCAGTAGATACTTGGTCTAAGTAATTTATGCATATACCTATTATTTGAAATTGCTGGGGGAAGAAAATTCATGGCCAACTGATACTGACGAAGTTATTTCTTTAGGATGTTCCTGTCTGCTGACAGATCTGGCTGATGCTTGGTAGTATTTTCCAGTCTGTAGAACAATCATTTGCTCATGTTATTGGCCTCCAGCATAGTTTAGAAGCACTCACTTTTCTCATAGACTCACTAAAATCCCTTCATTATGAGAATATTTTAAACTCTACCATAAAGAACATGTATTTTTTATAATCTAATAGAGAAAATCTGGTTCTCCTGGCTCCCCCATTTCCATGATGAAAAGAACAGGATCTGAGAAAGAAGTAGTGATATTAATACTTCTGAGCATCCCTCCATGCTTTGAGAAGGCCATCATTGGGTCCCACAGTGGCGCTAAAGGGAACAGAACAGGCAGTATATTTTAGAAAGTAAGCATAAAGGACTGACAGAAGGTTAAGTTGACCTGTTTTCTCATATTCTCTTCAGCTTTTCAAAAATTATTTGCTCCAAGTTTTACAAGCTTTTATATTAATGTTCAAGGGATTCCTTTGCCTATAGGAATGCAGTAGCAACTATTAATGTCCTTGATTATACCGATGAATTTAACAGGGAAAAGGTCTTGAGTATGACAGTGGATATCCGAATGCTTGCATTATGGCTAAGTGTAACACATATCTTTCACGATATCTTTTAAAACATTGTGCAGGCCGAACAACAAAGGTCTGCCAATTTGCAACTTCCAGTTTACATGATGTGAGTTGAAAGAAAACTGTAAAGCTCTCTGCCCTCCAAAGAGTTCGTGCCCAGAAATTTTATCATCCGCAATACATCCCTTCTTCTCCCTCAGAGGTAATCTTTCTACATGCAAATATTTCCTACTAGGGTAACATTTTAAGTTTGAAACTGGAAAGGGAGAATGAATTTATTGGTTTTCATCCTTTCCTGATGATGGATCATCAGCTACTGCTGGTAACATTTTTTTTTTAGAACTGTACATGTTGAAAGGAATCTTCTATTTATTATTAAAGCCCTTTCTGCTTCCCAAAAGGATGAAGTACTTTAAAGCAAAACAACAGACATACTAAAATCATTAAACTTAGCTCTAAGAAGAATTTATAACAAGAGTCTTTGTCTAAGGGACATTAAACTCTAAAATAGAGAATATCTTCAATAGCTGTTTTTACAAAAAGAGCAGAGGCATTCTTTATACAGCCATTTCCTGCACTGACCTTTGATAAGAAGGCATGGGCATGATGCCAAATCATAGTTCTGTGAAAGCATTTCTGAAGGGGGCTAAAGTAATACAGTCCTGGTATGTACCATTCTGATGATCTGACTGGATGCAGGGATAAACCTAGAGTATCTAGAGAGATGAACAGTTGACATGTCCAGAGGCTGCCATCTCCTCTAGAATTTCAGTTCAGCCAGTTATCAGATCATTGCAAATTGAGACTTTATTGGGCATTAACATGCTTTCTCTGTGTCGTACATTCCTAGAAACCCATTCAATGATAGCAGTGACACAACGATAAAAATAATGGTAGCCATCATTAAATGAGGGTTTGCTATGTCCCGAGACCTGTGCTAATTAATTTACACTATCTATTTAAGGCTCACAATAATGTCATGAAGTAGGTACTTTTCAAGCTATGCCCCCATTCCAAAGAAGAAATTGTAGTTTATAGAGAGGCTAGGTGAATTAATTGCACATACTTTTCCAGATAGCTAAGTTTGAAAGTTGGAATTTGAATCCAAGCATACTCCTTCCAGATTCTAGGAGCCTACTATACATAAACTTACATTTTATAATAAGTTTTTTATAGGTGGAATAGTTGTCTTTTGTTACCAACTAAAACCATTTAGCTTATGTTCTCATGTAGCTGAAGATTCACCTGATCTCTTCGTAGGAGTAAGCTTCGAGAATTACTTTCAGACACAGTCATGATTTTCAAAACCCAGCTTGGATCTATCCTAATTGAAATGTAAGTTTGGCTCCTCAGGCCAGTTCATTTTGAGAACTAACCTGAGGTATTTGAAGGAAGGGACTTTTCTTTTGAAATATGTCAATAAATGTTTGTTAAATGATGACAAAAGTGATTTTGTCCTACACTCTAATGCTTGTTGAGAATATTCTTGTATTACTGTAGTAAGAAAGGAAGCCTTAGAGATACAGTTACTGATCTTATTTGGTATGGAAATGGATGTGTATAAGTAATCTAAGAATTGAGTGAAGTTAATGAGTAAATACATTATAAAAGTTGTATGTGTTGGTGGAGGCTGGCTAGGACACAGTTTTGTTTCATTTTCTGGAAAACCATTTCCTACCCTTACCCTTTCCTACCTAATTCTACAGGTGGTATTGGAAGGAGGGCTCTGAAAGAAAAATTAACATCTTGCTGTCTATATTGATTAATGGCTCTACAGAATTTAATAATTGAGCAGTAGATCCTATAGAAAGTTCTCTCCTTGAGAGCATACATTAGGTAGTTAAGCTGAATAATAGGATTGTTGTACTTTGAAAGGACTTCCTGAGATCCTTCAGAAATTTAAATTGATACATGTTGTTTGGTACTACTTGAGGTGAAGAGAGTATCAGTGTACTAGGGAGCAAAAATAGGACTTGTAGGTTTGTAACTCATGGGAAACCATACATTAAAAAAAAAAAAAAAACTGAATGTGTGAGAAAATAGAAAATTATGATATTATGTAGAATGGCTCCAAAGGCTGGTTTCCAAAAAAGGAAACAAATAGGAAATATGAGGCAAATTGTCTGACAAGAGAACTTTTCCAAATGCTTATGCAGGGTAAAGCAATTAAATAGATACAAAAATAAAAGTAATTACTGAGATTTGGTAGAACAGTGTAGTATCTTCAAGGTATATGATAGTAAGAAATTTATAAAAGCTACGTATTTGTTCAAGGTAAGTTTGGGCAAATTACACATTCAAACATTTTTGCAATTATAGGGAGTATTTTTGCTTTTTTTTTTTTCTGGGAGTAAACTTTCAGGAAAAATATGTGCAATTATTGTCGATACCAGAATTTCAAAAATAAATTAATCAAATTTAATTAAAGTTCAATGCTAAAGAAAATTCTCTGTATAACTGATTTTTAAAATAAATAGTTCCTTTTAAAGAAAACCCAAATAGTGTTTTTCTTTAAACATTTGATTTTCCTGAGTTGTAAATATTTTTGCATGATTAATAATATTAAAATTGACCCATTTTTTTCTTCTGAGATAACAGAAGGGTGAAGAAATCATGTGACCTGGTAAGCTGGAAATCATTTCTCTTGCATCACAAAGCATTATCTTAACAAAGAACAAAGAAGCAAGTTTGAGATTCTGACATTTCAAGCACTGAAATAAAATTGCACTAAGAAAAAAATTAATTATAGTAAACACTGATTTGTTTCTTTTAGTTTAGTTGTCATTCCAATAATATATTTCTGTGGATTAGGATAAAATGTTTAAAAGAGGAGTTTGGGAGTATATTCTAATAGTTAAGCCACTTTGTTTAGGAATCCAGGACACAGAAATTCAGTGATGATTTTAGGAATTTCTCACTCCATCTTGGTCAAGTATTACTTCTCTTTAATATTTATTGAAAAAAATCTCCCAAATTTCTGGATTTCTACGCTTTCTGAATTTATTTTAAGAAAAAAGATGAAGCATAACATGAAATTCTGAAGCTTAGATAATCAGATAAACAATATTGATTTAAAATATAAATATACATCTGAAAATTAATATATAAATTTAAAGTACATCACTATAATTTCAAATAGATAGATTGAAAGAAAACCCCTCGCCTAAAATTGTGAGAATTTAAAGATGCACATCTATTTACATGAAGTTCAAGAACAAGCCCAAGTTTCTTTGTGGATAGAAGGTAGATTAATGATTCCATCTGAGAAAGGGAGTAAGGACTGAGAAAGAGCACAAAGGGTTTTGAAGTACTGTAGCCTGACCGACACATATATTATGGGTTTCCACATTTGTTAAAGTAATTAAGCTGCATATTTAAGGTCTGGGCATTTTACTGCATATATACTATAATGAAAGAAGAAATAAGCATTCAGTGTAGGTCAAGTATAGGTGTAATAGCTATGTTCGCTATAATCCCATGCAGTATTTTTGTAGAATTAGACAAAAGCACTTCTGGACAGATGCAGCTCCTGTGCCAAAAGTTTGGCCAAAAGAAAAGAACAGAATTTCAGTCCCTATTCACTTAGTAGAGTCTATATGAGAGTATATCTACAGTGCTGCATAAAAATAAGTATTAGAGAGGAAGAAAATAATGTTCATTTGCATGAGTTTAATCACATGTTAAGTTTGATGAAAACTATTTCATGTCAGAATGTTTTATAATTAGTAAATTTTAAACATTTTTAATTTTCTAAGGTAATACATTATAATATGTGAATTTTGACCTTTATACTTAACTGTTATTCAGTGTTTTCTCAGAAATAGAATACAATTTCCTTCTACAATTTCCTTCATGAAACTAACATAATCAATAATCTATTTTGTTAGTGACCATAAAAAAAAAATATCCATATTAGTTACAAATCAATTACTTAACAAGAAAGCTTACACTTAAAGAAGATGTACTTAGAATAGGGCTAAACAGGGATAACGAATTAATAGTAATTAATCAGCTTTTTTAATGAAATTTAAGAGTTCAGATTATATAATTGGTGAATTGCTGTGGCCATTTGTGGTTAGGACAATCCCTTGACAGGACAAAAACATCTTGTGCTATCTTTGGACAATTCATCAAATAGTGCATTCACCTCAGAAATTATGATAAGAGGAAATCTAGGGCTTTCATTCTAGCAATAATTTACAAGATTTTGGCCTACTTTTCTGGAGATCTTAGGTATGAAGTTCTTTATACTGTGTTGGTCAAGACTGACAAACAGGTTTTTCAGTGTTGAGCAACAGGACCTTCATTGCTGGATCCTGTTAAGTTTTATATTATTTATTTTTTCTCAAACATAGTACCTCCATTTCAGAAAACAAAGAAGAAAGCTATGTAGGTGTTTATATTTGTAAGATTTATTTACTTAGAACGTGCTCTAAATAATAGGCTTAAGTAATTAAATAGCCTAAGCTTAAATAAATGAAAACTTTAGTGTATGAATTGTGATGTCCCTGAAAAAAGATATAGAAGATTTAAAAAAAAAATTAGAAATTAACACTCACTTTACATGATGCTAATAAAATTGTTGAAATACATTGAAATACATATTCTGGCTTTGGAATTACTTCACTTTGCAGTTTAGATTTAATACAGTGTAGAATTAATAAACCTGATTTTTGGTAGCTGGTGGTTTTATTCACTGAATAGACTATCAATTTATTATTTCTATTATAATTTAGTTGTGTAATCCTTCAGGATTAGTTACTTTTGTAAGCTCTATTTACTAACCCTGAAATTTGGCAAGAAATTGCTTTTATTAATTCTCTATTAATGGCTGACTATACATTCAAAAATGTATTATAGAATCTTTGGTTAGGTAATTCACATATGTTATGGTTAATATATATATATATATATATTTTTTTTTTTTTACAGAGAGAAATGTGTGAATTTTTTCTCTTTCAAATAGAAAGAAATCATTTTCTTTTACTTTTTATTTTTTTAAGATTTTTATTTATTTATTTGACAGACAGTGATCACACATAGGCAGAGAGGCAGGCAGAAAGAGAGGAAGGGAAGCAGGCTCCCCGCCGAGCAGAGAGTCCGACATGGGGCTCGATCCCAGGACCCTGAGATCATGACCTGAGCGAGCTGAAGGCAGAGGGCTTAACCCACTGAGCCACCCAGGAGCCCCCAAAGAAATCATTTTAAATTTTAAATTGCAAATATAGCTAAACTACATAAGAAGAAAACTAAATAAACTCATGATCTGGGGTTTAATAGGAAATTTCATAAAATACCTCAGTTTTAGGTCTAAGAGAAAACTATTTGCAATTATAAAAGTCATTTTTAAAAATTCACTTTGCATCAGTAATTCATTTACCACCACAAAACTGGAGGACAAAATATGTTTAAAACCTAAACTAAAAGTAGAGAACATAGTTACTTGAAGACAAATAAATAATTGACGTGGAAAGGTTTCATAAACTCTCAATTCCTACGGTAACATAGCTTTCAACAGCTACAATAATTTTTATTATTTCAAAACCACTATTACCTTAATTGACAAATAATTATTTATCACCTACCTTGGACAAAGATATTGTATTTTACTATAGGAATGGAGAGTTACAAGTAAAAACCTTTCCCCTTCAAAGACTTACAGTATAATTAGGGAGAAAGAACATATAAAAAGAAGGTACATGATAATAAAGAGTTATATGTGAACTGCCAAAGGAGTGGAAGAGGCAATAAATTCTGTAGGAAATCAAAGTAGGGGGTCATGGTGAAATTAAATTATTGCCCTTATGCAAATCAATTCTAAATTGTTATATCTTAAAAAACAAAGTTAAGAGTATGGCCAGTCAAAAGAAAGGTCAGTTATTACAACCATTTATTTCCCCTGCAAATCCTGTTACTTTCCTATGGAAAACCCATGCCCTCTTGTGGACAGGACTATTAGTTTTAGGAATATCAAAGGTGACCTCATCTTTTTTCTCTAATATCATAAGCACATCTTAGAAGTGGAGTCAGGACTGTCAGTATCAGATGCTTTTAGTGTCTTAAAGGTCAATGAATTAACATTTGAGAAAGACTTTAATCTTCTACACAGTTATATAAGCATAATCCCAGCTTCTAGAATTTTCTAAGAAAATTAAAGTATCTTCTATATAATTGTGGTCTCCTGTTTGAAATTTCTAAAAACTATTACATAAGAATATAATATTTTTTGATTATATGAAGAGGTAAGGTAAGAATAAAACAGCTACCTTTTCACCTGCTCATTTCACTGCTTAGCAGTCACAAATCTCTAGACTTTAGACATCCATTTTCCACATTTCTGAGAACAGAAAACCTAAAACAAATCTAAATGTCTGCCGCCTTCCTAAACCAACAGTGGGCAAAAACTTATTATATGGATTTGCAAGTAAAAATATTTCTTAAGATATATGTCTTAAAAATAGGATGAAATAGTTCCATTTTAAAAGTCTATCTTTAAGACTTACATGTGGAGGGTATCAGGATTGATTCTTCAGGTCGTAATATGTAAGAAACCTAGACTAAAGTTTTTAGTAATTGTTTGGGGTGCTCAATGCCATCGCTGTTTTCATTTTGTGATTATATTTGCTAAATAGTTACAATATCCAAATTATTTAATTCTATGCATTACTTTGTATGCCAGTCACATTGCAATGAAAGCCTGAATTTAAGGTTTTTAAGCAAACAACACACAAGATTATCATCCCTCATTAAACTCAGTAGTCCTAAGTACTTCTCTTTATAAGAAGGGGAAAAAAAATAAACATTCATTGGGCTTGACATTATATAAACTGTCTGATACCAAGAGCAAGTCGAATGTTCTCTTTCCTTAAAGGCTATGCTAGATAATATATATCATATGACCCGAAGTTTACAGGCAGAAGGCATTTTACATTGGTTTCTTATTCAAATTTTAGAGATTTTTCACAAGCAATTTATGTAGGTACAAGCTTCTTAAAATGTCCTTTGGGCACATCTGTCTTCCCAATTTCATCAATTCAGCTGCATATAATACCCGTGTCCCCAGGTAAAAGTCATGATGCAATTCTATCAGACAGTTGCTGTACTTTGCGCAGTGTGGGTGTGAGAGCTAATTTTGTCCTTAGATTCAGAAGCTTCATTAACAGTCTTAACACATTCACTGCAGCTTTCTAAACCTCTCAGGCTTTAACACTTACACTACTGCAGAACTGGGGAGAAAGAAAAATAAAATGTTATCCTTGTTTTGAAAACACGTTCCTCTGATTGGCAACAAATACAGCTCTTTTGTGCACTTTCCAGATCTGAGCTCCAACAATGTCATGCTATGGAAGCCTTTCAGCAATTCATGATTGATACTGTGGGAAAAGGACTTTTACACACACACACAAACACACACTAAAATTTTGTTTCAACCCAAGTGAAGAGACGATGCCTAGACTTGACTGTGGGGATGTTTATGGCTACAAAAGAGCATTCTTTTCAGGGAATCTTTACTCCTGCATTTTTAAAACCTCAGTTCCATATTATCATAAATAGCCAATATTAACATTAATTTCTCAGATTTCAGTGATCAACACTTCTACCAAGGTGCTTTCTGGTTTTTAAGTGAAAACCTTTAACAACCTTTAATTCGCGATAACTGTATTCAATGACTATACCACCAAGTCCATACAGTTAGTATGTCATACAGATGTAAAAAAAAAATATGTCCTTAGCAATTACAACAAGCTTTGTCAGACTCACTCGAACAGCCATACTAGAGTAATATGAAGGGAAACATTGTCATATATGTATGCCATTCTATCCATCTATCTACTAATAAAGCACCATAATTATAGTTCATCCATTAAGGAAATTTGACTAGCCTAAACTTTGGGTTACACATATGAAAAACACTAGAGATGAATAACGAGAAAGTATATAAACTAAAATTCACATATATTAATATTTCAACAATTAAAAGTATTCAAGATGGAGAGAATATGTATGCCCATGTTAGCAATTACTTTTTAAAATCCTAATACTTATACTGTTCATTTCCATAGACAACATAATAAAATGTCTAGCTATGCAAAATCATTACTTTCTTAATGGACATATGCAAGATTTCTACATTGTCTCAAAGCTGAAACAGAAGAAGTTGTTGGATTTGGGGCAATACTCTAAAATCTTGGAAACATCCTAATAGTACACTCAAGTATTAATGAAAAAAATTAGTAAGGCAATTTCAGATACATTTGCAATGAAAATTATAAAAAAAGCAAACATGTCATTTATGTTTAAACATCAAGTAATGACATTGAATGACCAAGGACGTAAGCAGATTGGCTCATAGAGGCAAAGAGTTACACTCGTTTTTGAGGTGAACATTTCAACACAAAGTAATTTACTTGTTTGCATAACAATGACACATATCAGAGTACACTATTCAGTCTGATATCATTACACCTGATTTTCTAGCATGAAACTCTAAGGAACCATCATTTAAATTGAAAGGAAGAAGACAGTCTTAAAAAAATAGTCATTTCAGAAAAGTTATGCAGATAAAAATTCAGTTATTACCTCACACATTCCTCCTTCCTTCCCCCACCAACCAAGTCTAAGCTTCAGGAATGTTATTCAAATTGCACTATTTTAAGAGCCCTTTTTAACAAGAATATTAGGAGCCTTAACCCCACTCACGCAAGAAAATAAATACACCATAATAAGACTGCTATTCCAGCCTACTTGCTACTTTACAGAGCGTCTGTGAAGTGCAGTATTCTACAGTATTCTATAGTTATCATGTTCTCTATAGGACACCTTAACTCTTACACAGCAGAACAATTTTATTATGGAAAGCAGGCTATATGTAAATATTAAATCACATGCAAATATAGTTCCCCCTATCATAAGGTGAAGATTTAGAAATCATCTTCTACAGCTTATTTTATCCTATGGATTATTTCTTTCTTAAGCATTTTTGGCATCTGCTAGCACATATGCTAGTAGACAAATGGTAGCAGGCATTAAAATATTGAAGGGAAATTTATAGGAGAAAATGTTAAACTTGAGAAAATCCTATTTATAGCCTCAATCTTTCTCCCTCCTTTCCCTTCCCCCTCTATACCAACAAACAGTGGGAAAGACGAATGTTATTCCATTCTAACAACTGTATGTCTTGATCCAGCCTATGTTCTATGTAACGATAGATTGAGAAGTCTAGGGAGAGCTACACGGAGAGGTCCCCTTTCATTGGGAAAAATAGAGGGGCTGTCTCCTATGCTGACAATTTGAGAAAGATTCTTCTTGAAATGAAGACTTCCTGTGGTGTAGTCTGGACTACATCTTATTGTTCTTATCCACGGAGACTACAATATAGCTTTGGTCTCAGTACAGAGGGCCATCATAGTTGTACTAACAAAAGGGAAGCACCTAGAATTTCCTCCTGTGACTCTTCCTTTCATTATCACTTCTCACCTATGGGATCTTGATTTCCTTGTTTCTTCCCCCAGCAACCTCTCATTTCGGCTTTCTCCCTCATATGGCATCTCGACCTCTGGTCTCTAGATCTTGGATCTTTCCCTAACACTGATTAGATTATGGCTCAGAAAAAGGGTAAAAATCTTCCCTCAACAATAAGCCTGGTGTCTAAAAGGGGAAAACAGGGTGCCAAATTTACTACCAACATATTTCTCTGTTACAATGGATCTTGCATTTTGTATTTTTATAACCAGTCAATGAAAAACAAGGGGTAACTGATAGGCAGTCTTTGTTTATGAAAGTTGCCAAATAAGAACTCTTAAATAAATGTCATCTATATTACATCATTTTATAAAAGAGGGTGTTTTAACCCTAAAACTTAGAAAAAGACAGTATCAGAATAGTGTATATAATCCTTGTGAAAGAAGCAGTGTGTGAAATTTACAAATATACTTACTTTTCTCATGTTCTTGCACATCTATCGAACATTCTCCAGAGAACTGTCATGGTCTAGACACCAGTAGTTGGGAACCACTGTCACAGTACCCTTGGGTTATTACCTCGTGGACTCACTTGAACAAGCACATTTCATTCATTCATTCATCATTCATTCATCCATTCATTTATTGAACGAGTACATTTTATTTTATTTTTTTAAGATTTTTATTTATTTATTTGACAGAGATCACAAGTAGGCAGAGAGGCAGGCAGAGAGAGAGAGGAGGAAGCAGGCTCCCTGCTTGAGCAGAGAGCCCCATGCAGGGCTCCATCCCAGGACTCTGAGATCATGACCTGAGCCGAAGGCAGAGGCTTTAACCCACTGAGCCACCCAGGCGCCCTGAACGAGTACATTTTAGATGGAATATTTACATCTCCTGATCCATACCACAGTTTGTATGTCTCCCTTAGATCTACATTCTTAGGACTAGTCCCCAAATTTATGTGAATATTTGCATATATTAATCCCACAAAAAAAGAAGCAGCTTAAGAATTCCCTTCTATTTTAGAATTGGATTTATGCAAGGAACTGGGACGTCTGCACAATGCCATCTGATACTACAGAATTACCAAAAAAACCATAAATGCTTGGAGGAGCAAGTGGAAAGTATCTATTTTGGAGATATATATATATATATATATATATATATATATATACACATTTATCCCCATTTTTTAATTCGTAGATGATTTTAAATCTTCTCCAAGAAGTGCAGTCTAAAAAGTGACAATTGTAATTAACAAGTAGTAGTCACTTGCTCTGAGAATTGATAAAAAAGTTCTGTTGTATTAAAAAAAGTGTTCCAAGGTTTTTTTGTTTGTTTGTTTTTTCTGATAATGTTTTCTTTGTTTCTTTAGATACAAGCAGGAGTATAAAGGCAGAATTAAAAGGAGAAAATGATGTTTGAAAATTATAATAGTGATGCAGAGAAATATTGTTATGATACACTAAATCTTCTGTTGGATAAAATTTGCAATGATCTACTCAGTTTTGGTGGGGATACAGGGTTGTTATTCTGCTGGGGAAAGTTTTAAAAATCACACATAATGTGCTCACATTAAACTCATTGTCGTTCTGGTCCTGGATTTTATTTTATTTTATTTTATTTTATTTTTAAAGATTCTATTTATTTATTTGACAGACGGAGATCACAAGTAGGCAGAGGTAGGCAGAGAGAGAGGAAGAAGCAGGCTCCCTGCTGAGCAGAGAGCCCGATGCAGGGCTTGATCACAGGACCCTGAGATCATGACCCGAGAAGAAGGCAGAAGCTTTAACCCACTGAGCCACCCAGTCACCCCTGGTCCTGGATTTTAGATCATCTGTTTTAATTTGTCTTTTCTCTGGTATTTTTAGTTAACGACTGCATCTTGTCCTTAAAGAGTTTTTCCTTTGAAAAAGCTGATTCAACAAATTAATTTCAGCAAGGAAATACATCCACATTTTATCAATTAAACACATTTCTTGTGTGGGTGTGCCTTCTCCTTTGTGTGATTCTGGATTCTGTAGTTGGCTATGCAGCAGCCATTTTCTTTGACTTACATATTCAGCTGAGCCTTAAGGCTGAAAGACAAGAAATGGTCCTTGCCTTTAAGGAGTGCCCTCTCTCTTGATATTTTTCTTTCAAATGCCTTTCTCCATCCCATCCTATTTGGGATCCCTTGGCTCTTCAGAAACCACTTTCATGAAAAATGACAGTGAGATCAACCAATTTGCTTTTACTAGGCATAAATATTTTTTCAATGAAGGTATTAGTGCATAGTCATGGAGAAACAGTACTAACTTCATCAGTACCATACACAGGATACAGAGAGTAAAGTGTTGATATCAAAGGAAGTAGAGTTCTTTGAGGGCTGGGGTGGTCAGGTGAAGTCTCACCTTTCAAGGGTGTTTCCATTCCCATCCATTGCTCTTCTGACAAGAGCAGAGAGCCTTCTGTGTGGGTTCAAAGCAATACCTGCTATGCTACTTGACTGTAAGCATCAGCACCAATCACATTGTTTGGGCCACTCAGCGTGGTCAACCTGCAGCTTTGGGACTCTTAGCTACTTTAACCTGAGCCTGACATGAGAGTAAATGTAACCAGAAATGTGGGAATCCATTTTGGTTTTGCCCAGAAGCCTAAATAATACGGCAATAGACTGCATCACAATTTTTGAGTAACAGTTGCTCATCAGGATAAACCCCACTTTTATCTTGCGTGAATCAGTTAGTGGCTTCTTCATTTTGCGATCACCCCCTTTCAAGTCAGCCAACAGATACTTATGAGCACCTTCTATGGTTAGATGGTTTTTAGGCTTTTGGCTATCTAGGAGTGTCCAACAGAGAGTCTTTGCCCTTGAGAGATTTATATTTCATTTGGAAAAAATAGTTTGTAATTACATAAATAAATCAATAGGTTGCTTGGGGGAAGGATGGGTGCTATGAAGATGTCACAGGTAATTATGGAGATGTTTATGCAGAGTTAAAAACGGAGTAGAATCATGGTTGGTGAGAGGGAGGTAACCATGCAAGGATCTGCAGCCTTGGCTGAGAAGTGGGAGAGAGGCCCTAGCAAAATAAAAAGTCAACTCAGGGCCTAGAAAAGAAACAAGGCTGGCATGTTATTAGGGGTGTTTCCTAGGGCTCAGTTGCTTTGCTGGACGTCATGAGGCTGTCTATACCTTCCCAGCTGTTTCCTATTTTGTTACAGGTATTTTGCTCAAAATTGGATGTGCTATCTGATACCAAGAGGCCATCCAAAGAAGCCTAAACATCACCACCACCTCAGACTCCTGTGGTATTCCTCTGCCTCCCCATTACTAGACACATACCCTTTGAGATAAATGCCAGCCCAGATAAAGCCAAAGTTCCCTCCACCTCTTTTTTTTTTCTTTTTTTTTTTTTTTTTAAGATTTATTTATTTACTTATTTGAGAGAGAGAGGACATTTTCATGTAAGTGGGTAAAGAGTCACAGGGAGAGACTCTTTAAGCAAACTCCCTGCTGAGGGTGTAACTTGACATGAGGCTTGATCCCATGACCAATGAGATCACAACCTTAGTACTCTCTTAGGGAGAGTAAGATGCTTAAGGGACTGAGCCACCCAGGCATCCCCTCACCCCACCTCTTAAATGTTACAATTCAAAATCATTGTGAATAGTGTAGTTATATCCAGAAAGATGAGTTATTATTTTTAATAACTCATCTTTCCTATTCTCCTGAAACTGTTCCAAAAAATAGAAATGGAAGGAAAACTTCCAAACTCATTTTATGAGGCCAGCATCACCTTGATCCCAAAACCAGACAAGGATCCCACCAAAAAAGAGAGCTATAGACCGATATCCTTGATGAACACAGATGCGAAAATACTCAACAAAATACTAGCCAATAGGATTCAACAGTACATTAAAAAGATTATTCACCACGACCAAGTGGGATTTATTCCAGGGCTGCAAGGTTGGTTCAACATCCGCAAATCAGTCAATGTGATACAACACATCAATAAAAGTAAGAACAAGAACCATATGATACTCTCAATAGATGCTGAAAAAGCATTTGACAAAGTACAACATCCCTTCCTGATCAAAACTCTTCAAAGTGTAGGGATAGAGGGCACATACCTCAATATCATCAAAGCCATCTATGAAAAACCCACCGCAAATATCATTCTCAATGGAGAAAAACTGAAAGCTTTTCCGCTAAGGTCAGGAACACGGCAGGGATGTCCATTATCACCACTGCTATTCAACATCGTACTAGAGGTCCTAGCCTCAGCAATCAGACAACAAAAGGAAATTAAAGGCATCCAAATCGGCAAAGAAGAAGTCAAATTATCACTCTTCGCAGATGATATGATACTATATGTGGAAAACCCAAAAGAATGCACTCCAAAACTGCTAGAACTTATACAGGAATTCAGTAAAGTGTCAGGATATAAAATCAATGCACAGAAATCAGTTGCATTTCTCTACACCAACAGCAAGACAGAAGAAAGAGATATTAAGGAGTCAATCCCATTTACAATTGCATCCAAAACCATAAGATACCTAGGAATAAACCTAACCAAAGAGACACAGAATCTATACTCAGAAAACTATAAAGTACTCATGAAAGAAATTGAGGAAGACACAAAGAAATGGAAAAATGTTCCATGCTCCTGGATTGGAAGAATAAATATTGTGAAAATGTCTATGCTACCTAAAGCAATCTACACATTTAATGCAATTCCTATCAAAGTACCATCCATCTTTTTCAAAGAAATGGAACAAATAATTCTAAAATTTATATGGAACCAGAAAAGACCTCGAATAGCCAAAGGGATATTGAAAAAGAAAGCCAACGTTGGTGGCATCACAATTCCGGACTTCAAGCTCTATTATTTTTAATATAATATTTGCACCCAGATATCTAGATGCAAATCCTGACTTACATGATCTTAAGAAATCACTTAATTTCTCTTACTCCCAGCTATACCACTACAAGTTTGTCTATATTAGTTTATAAAATACATCTTATAAAACCTGTAAACAAAGTAGTTTGGAGTATATATGAAAAACTGTAAGCAAGGTAGTATGGAGTATACAAAGATTGATAAGACATTGCCTCTGCCCTAAATCTCTGTAGCTTTTGTGTCACTCTTGTACGGGTGATAAAACACATATAAAAGTTACAAGAGATCCATTGGAAAGTAACAGCACCATGAAAAAGAAATCAATAAAATGTAGAGTATAAAAATGCATTATTTTTTAGCTGGGGGACTAGAAAGGGGAGAGATTGTCTCCAAGGGTTGGACTTTGAGTGACAGGGTATTTTCAACTTACATTCAACAGATAAGGGTCTACACCTCCATCTGTTTAGAAGAAATAATGTGGAATCTAAAGGCATGGAAGTGGAAAATCGTGGGGCTTGTTCAAAGAATATTTTCCCCATCCAATTTGATGAGATCTTAGAAATGAAAAGGAATAGTGAGAATGAAGCTGGAAACGCAGTTTGGGAGACTGAATTTTATCATCTAGGAATGAGACAACCCTGTTTCTTTCAGAGTAAGAAATGAAATGCTGTGGTGTATTTATGAATATATTTGCACTTCCGTACATAGGAGAATTAGTAGTGGGGAACGACTGAAGGCTGGGAGTTCTGGTAGGATCACCTGACTATAAAACATTAGTGAACAAATACAAAATATTCATCTAAGGACATGAAGAGTAACATTCCTTAAAATAGATAAACAACTCTGATTATTCTATTTATTATATTAACACAGATAATACTCAGGGTCTCTATTGAGAACTTCAAAAATATTAAATTTAAGATACGCATTATTGTCTAAAAACAGTACATAGTATCTGCCAGTCCTAGTACTACTTCTATTTAGGATATTACTACTGAGTTTTTTAGCGTACTATATACAGTATTTTGGAAACTCAAGCTGTAGATTATTTTCTTAAGGTTATCATAGAGCATTCTGGACCAATGCTCTACTTATTTATAATCAACTATGGGGTTGGCTGATTAGATGCAACATTTTGTGTATTCCATGATTCCCCAAAATATTAACCATCTTTAGTCAATTGTAGATATTAATTACAGCAAATAAAACTATAGGGAGCCTCATATAGTTATTATACAAGATTTCATATCAGGCTTTAGTAATGCACTTTGAATAGAGACACCTAATATGCTTTGTAAGAGAATTTAATTCTGAGTTTACTAATTACTACATATATAACCTTAGTTAATTTATTTAACCTCTCTAATTCCCTGATCTTTAAAGTGGAAAGATTTTAGTACCTAGTAGGATTAAATGGGTTAATAAAAGTAAAATTCTTTAAACAGTTTTAGCACTCAGTGATGTTTCAAAAAAATAAAAAATAAATTAAAAAAATAAAATAAAATATGAAAAAATAGTGCTTGTTATTATATACCAGTCACTTTCCCCTCTCAAAGGTCAATTTTATTCTGTAAATAAGTCTTAAAATTTCCAAGACTGATTTTGAAAAGGGGAAGACAAGCCATACATTATAGTGACATTATTGCTTTTTTTCTACTAAAGTCTGTAGGAACCAAAATGAAGAAAAAGTTAGCAATTAACAAATCAATTCAGACTAGGTCTACAGTTAACTCAGATCATATACACTAAAGGAGGTTCATGTTGGGGCTTGACTGGCTGTCTACATTGACAAATTAACCAGATAACTGACATTTCTTATCTTAATGGTTTATTGTAAGCATATAGGCAAGTCTTAGACTAAATGCCATGCAGTATTTCAAGTCTAAAGTGAATTTGTAACAAAATGTGCAGTCGTTTTCGTTTTCATTAACCCATTGACATTCTTGTCACCAACCTCATTTAAAAAAGAAATTCCACAGAGATTTGGTAGAATTAAAAGAAAATGCTGTCTATGTACTTCACCCCTCTATAATTAGTAATGTGGAGACAGCATGTTATAATTTGAATGGAAGTCAGGATACACTCAATGTCTTCGTTGTTCTGTAAGTAACTAGATGTGTAAATTTAAGTCACTTAAGTGCATCTTCTTCTTATTATTATTATTTATTTTTAAATAAAATGAGAGTTGGAGGGAGGATAAGGAAGATGTACTGGGCAAGGAAAAATACAGGGGCAAGCACTCTTACTATCCTTGGTGCTTGGCAAAAGGCATGACACATAGTAGGAAGTGATAAATACTTACAGAACCAAGCTTTTATGCTTCCAGCCATAAAAATGCATTGATTGTATTCATTCTCTGAAATGTTAGTATATCTCGGAGGCTATGAAAGAGTGAATAGGCTGTCTTGGAAGAAACTAAGAAATAATCAAGAAAAGAAAAGAATAATAGTCAAGGTTATCAATTTAATCTATCTCTGGGAATTTCACCATGACAGAAGACCATATGAATAAAGCAGAATACAGGAGAAAACAAAACTAACTCTAATTGGGTTATCTTCAAAGGAATCTATACCTATACTGCAACAGTCAAATTTGCATCTGAATATGATCTTTGAGTTCTGCATGTGTGCATGCAGGTCAGGTAGAGCCCAACTAATTTCCCATTTCACCTTGCAACTACTTGAAATATGTATATAATTGAATATATTACAAATTCTGCAGATACAATTTATATGTCAGCATGAAAACTGCATTTTGCCTAATTTTATAATATAATTTTGCAATAACTTATATATTTCAATACATTTAAAAGTGTTTAAATTCTTTTTATGCTAATTTCTTTGCAGAATAAAATATATATTATTATATATAATATATAAAAATATAACTAGATGTAAATATATATTTATATAAACAATAACCATAATACTAACAAAACCATCTATTTCAAATCATCCATGAAAATATACAGGGAAAAAACCACTTTTCTAAAAAGTGAAAAACAATAATGGTTGCAAATTGTTCTATAAAGAAGCAGTTTTATATTAGTTGTGTTTAGTTGTGTTTAATGTGCCCGACATTAGGATCACTGCTTGCCTAGCACTACTTCAAATTCTCACATTGGCTTTGTATGTTGAAATGGTGTACCATTCTAGAGGTGAGGAAATCAGAGTTCGGAAGGTTCATGTGATTTTTCCCTCAAATAGCAAGAATCTGATCTGAGATGTAAAGGCTGGGACTAATTAAATCTATACCAACAATAGTTTCTTCATGTTGTATGAATCTAATTTTCTTTAGGAAATGTACATGATATAATAATGTAAACATTTAATACAGACATATTTTAGAATTAAGGTGAAACACCTAGTTCTCAACCTCCTAATAATTAATGACAAATATCTAGAAGAATATAGTCCATGCATATTTTTAATAAACAATAAGAAGAATGACTTTGCCATTGTTTTGATTACACGGGGCTGACAAATACAAATGAATAATTTTTTTTTTTTTTTTAGGAAATTGATTCTGACACGGGAACAGGAAGAAATCTCATGAGATTTCAATTATTGTTACTATAATTAACAAGCCAAACAACCCTATTTCTCCATTAAGATCCACATTGAGTAACACAGAATATGAAACTCTGCCTGATCAGACTATTCAGAAAAATGAATGTAAAATTTCCTTCCTGATTAAAAATCAGTCTGCACATCCTAGACAAAGAAAAAGGTATTACTTTGTGGAACAGTCACTATTGACTAACTTGAAATAGAAGGCGTCTAGACACAGAGAACAGTGCCCCAGTAGTTTATATTTTGAAATTTGTCAAAGGATTAGGTGAGAAACAATGTAATGATGATATTAACAGCAGACTTAATTAACTCCTGATGGTTTGATTACATTTTCTCTTAATTTCTTATTCAAGATGTTGCCACCAATTCAACTGAGCAGATTGCAGTGAATCTGAAGTTGTTTGTCCAGTTAAATGTTGTACTTGCTACTCCCCCCCAAAATAATAAAGAGCAAGTTTGTCTGATTTTTTCTGGTTTAGTAATGTAGTGTGAATTTCCAGGACTTCAAATTACTGATACTAAAGAATAACTGAAGTGTACATTTTGAAAGTATAAAATGTGTTTTTTAGTCTTTTACTATACATTAGTTCAGATTAAATTTCATGTCTCTAACCTAGAGCACATCATGACAGAGAAAAAAGTGTATCTTGTACTCAGAAAAATAAGATTCAAGAGCAGGCCAATTAATAGCAATCAATTAACTTATTTGGGTGTTAGTCTTTACATGATAAATTGGGAGATACAGCTAAAGTGCTTTCTAGCTTCAAAACTACAAGTTAAAAAACAACAGTCTTTGGACCAATAATAGCTGAAATGTTATTTAAGGAAGTTTCTGAAAGACTTTAGTTGAATTAGACATCACTTCAATGAAATAGGTAACTTTGTGCAGTTCTTTCCCAATTATCTTATTTACGCTATTTGGAATTAATTTACTCAAATTCCAAATGTCACTTGTCAAATTTGAATCAAGCCATTTTCTTCCTGATTTTATTCCTGTCATCCCTAATTGCTGTATTTTCCCAATTATATACTAGCATATCAGTGTGGAGACTTCTCTGACTTGGAAAAAAACAAAATCTTTTTTTTCACAAGGAAAGCCCCTGTATTCATGTGTGCCTTTCATTTGAAAATATCCAAGATTGGGAAAAGGTATTTCCATCTTCAGGTTTTGATTTCTATCCCATGACAAATCAATATAAGCCAGAAACAAATTCAGTCTTTCTTTGTTATTCATACAACTCACTTCATATAGTTCTCCAATCACAGTATCTTTAACATTTTAGGAAGAGATTCGATGAAATTATAAATATATTTAGTATTCCACTATCCTTCACTCTGGATGTCAACAAGTCAATCTATTATTGAGATGGGATTAGTCAAATATTAGTCCAGGGGTCCCTGTGTTATTTACTACCAAGATTCTGTGCCATTTGCTTTGTCATGGTAGCAGCTAGAAAAGATCTTATTCATATTGATTTTGCAACCATTTTATTTTTGCACTTAATCTAAATTGATGTCTACATTTCAATAACTTCATTTACTGCTCTATCCACAGTTAAATTACTTATGGTCATAAAGTTTTAATTATGAATTTGTTATCTTTACTTTCTATCTCACTCCTGAATATGGTTCATACAATTTCCTTTATCATTTGGGTGGTTTTTGGGTGTTTTCTACACTTTTCTCATCACAATTTATCGATCTATACATGCCTACATCTTGTTCCTTGAACCATGTCTCCATCTATACTCACTTATTGATCGGTCAACCATATATTTCAGTCACATGACTTTTATGTCTATATATGCTGAAAAACACAAAATCAGTATCTCCAGGTAGAACTTACCTCTAAACCCCAGACTCATAACCAAGATCTCCAGTTGGGTATTAAATAAGCTTCTTCTTTTTTTTTTTTTTTTTAAGATTTTATTTATTTATTTGACAGAGATCACAAGCAGGCAGACAGGCAGGCAGAGAGGGAGAGGAGGAAGCAGGCTCCCTGCAGAGCAGAGAGCCTGATGCAGGACTCAATCCCAGGACCCTGGGATCATGACCTGAGCCGAAGGAAGCGGCTTAACCCACTGAGCCACCCAGGTGCCCCTTAAATAAGCTTCTTAAACCATGTTTGTCCAAATTCAAATCCTGATTTCCTATTTGTCAATTAATAGAAACTTTGTGCTTATATTGCTTTTTCCAATACACCCTAACCGGGCCTTCAGTTTCTTCCACACTCCACATTTAAAGCATCTGCAAATCCTATCTGTACTGCCTTCAGAATATATCCAGTATCTGACTGCTATCACATCTCGGTGCTACCTTTTGGTCTAACGCACCATTTTTCTCCTGAATTATTTTAGTAGGCTACAAGCTGATCTTGCCATTGTGTTCTCCCTGCTACTACACTTACAAGCTATAGACGACAGAGCAGCCAGATCGTTTTTACAGTGCAAAGTCATATTATGACTTATTCAAAACCTGTCAAATCACTACCCATCTCATTAAAACCTAAGAAAAAAACCCACTTCATTTAAATAGCTTACAAGGTCCTAGAGATTCTGTGACGGTCTGCCATCCACTGCTCCCCCACTCATTCCCTGACTTCTACATCCCTCCCTCATTATGTAACTCGCTTCGTCAATATCAATCTTCCAATTCACGAGATCGGTAGCTCTGATTTTCCTAACCAGTAAAAGTTAGAGTCTGTTTTTACTAAATCTTGAATAAGGCTGGTAGATTCCTGTCTAAACATATTATCATTTTCTGTTTTCTCTAATTGGGACACCCCTCCCTTAGGAACGCACATAATTTGCTCCATCAATCAGTGGGACAACACAATTGGATCAAATTTTCAAGAAAGAAAATTTGGGTCCATTGCTAATTTTTTAAGTTATCCATTCCATTCTATATAGTTTAATCATCTTATTTTAAACTGTAATAAATATTCATCAGGTATAACCTTTCTTATGCTCTAGAGCTCAGCATTATTAATCCTGTGGTTATCTTTTATATTATCTACTTTTTTGTATTAATAGACTCAAAACTAGTAGTAAATTGTTGCTACAGCTTTAAAAGTTTGTGGTACTGTAAATTGGTTCAGCAGCTGTGGAAAACATTATGGAGATTTCTCAAAAAGTTAAAAATTCAAATACCAAATCCCATAATTCTACTACTGGGTATCCACACAAAGAAAACAAAAGTACTAATGTGAATAAATTACACACACACACACACACACACACACACACACACACACACGTATCATTATGTTTATTGCAGCATTATTTACAATGGCCAAGACATGGAAGCAACCAAGTGTTCATCAATAGATGAATGCATCAAGAAAATGTAGATATATAATGAAATATTACTCAACCATAAAAAAGGATGGGATCTTGCTATTTGCATCAACATGAATGGATCTAGAGGGTATTATGCTACATGAAATAAGTCATACAGAGAAAGACAAATACCATAAGATTTCACTTCTATGTAGAACCTAAAAAATAAAACAAATGGACAAACAAACAAAAAGCAGAAACAGTTCTATAAATATAGAAAACAAACTCCAGTGGTTGCCAGAGGGGCAGGGGACTGGGAAGATGGGCAAAGTGGTTGAAGGCTAGTGGGAGATATAGGCTTCCAGTTATAGAATGAATAAGTCATGGAAATAAAAGCTACAACATAGGGAATACAGTCAATGGTATTGTAATAGCATTGTACAGTGACTGATGGTAACTATACTGTGGTGAACACAGCATAAATGTAGACATGTGAACTCACTATGCCATACACCTAAAACTAATGTAACATTGCCCACCACCTATATTTCAAAAAAGAAAGAAAGAAAGAAAGAAAGAAAGAAAGAAAGAAAGAAAGAAAGTAAGTTTGCTTTCGCTCTTTTTGCTAGCATTTTTAGAAACCTACAAAGGCTTTGATATGCTATTCTCCAAAATCTGGGTTACCATTTGCTTTCAAATTATTACTTGATTATCCTCAAATATCTCACTAATCCTTCTTCTTTATATTAAAGACTCAATTTCATAATCTCAGCATAATGTACATTACAGATATATTCTAAACAGCTTTCAGGTAAATGATGGTATTCATGTGTTATATGCTTTCTTTATAAAGTATCTCAGACTTAAACATAGAATCACAGCATTGGTGAAAAAAATCTTAAAGAACAACTGAAGTGTAATATTCATCCAGTTCATTTGTTTGCATATGCAAGTAGTATGATACTATACAATATAAGCATCAAATATATAATATCAGCCATTTAACATACCATGAATCTTTTGTTCTTGTTTTATTGAGTGAATCTGATTATCACCATTTCTTTTTTTTTTTTTTTTTTTTTAAGATTTTATTTATTTATTTGACAGAGAGAAATCACAAGTAGATAGAGAGGCAGGCAGAGAGAGAGAGGGAAGCAGGCTCCCTGCTGAGAGCCCGATGCGGGACTCGATCCCAGGACTCTGAGATCATGACCTGAGCCGAAAGCAGCGGCCCAACCCACTGAGCCACCCAGGCGCCCTGATTATCACCATTTCTTAAAGATAACATGTTCAGTGCATATGCATAAAATATGTGCAATCCTTATATATACAAAATGAAATGATAATGCATCAGAAAAGTAGAATAGATTTATAGATGCTAGTATTAGAAAGTATATTCATAAGAATATGACATTTCTGGGGAAATAAATTTTGTTTTGAACTTTTAAAAAAAGTACTACCAATATTAATAAATATACTAATTCTAGAAAAAATAGTAATTAGAAACAGAAGGAGAAACAAGTATATTTTTTCCTTTGACTTTTTATTAATATTCATTAAATAACATATAGTGTAATATTCATTTCAGGGGTAGAATTTAGTTATTCTTCTCTTACATGCAACACCAGGTGCCCATCACTACTACTGCCCTCCTTAAGCCATCACCTACTTAACCATCCCCCCACCACCTCCCTTCCAGTAACCCTCAGCTTGTTCTCTATAGCTAAGTGTTCTCTAAGAACTAAGTTCTCTGTAGTTTTCTGGTTTCTTTCTCTCTCTTTCTCTATCTCTCTCTCTCTTTTTTTTCCCATTTGTTCTCATGTTTTTGTCTCTTAAGTTTCACATATGAGTGAAATCATGTTGTACTTGTCTTTCTTTGACTGGCTTTTTTCATTTAAATATTAAAATTTTTTCAATTAAAAAGTTGGACTTTCCTTATTTTAAAATATGAAATATAACAACTTGCTAAACATGTCAGAATCATTATGCTATGCACATAAAACTTAACTTGCTATGCAAGTAAATATAAATCTCATATATATGTTCTACATAAATATTAACATCTAACTTTTTAAAAATATTTTATTTATTTATTTGACAGAGAGAGAGAGAGTGAGCAAAAGTAGGCAAAGAGGCAGGCAGAGGAAGAGGAAGAAGCAGGCTCCCCACTGAGCAGAGAGCCTGACAAGGCGGGAACCCAGAACCATGGGATCATGACGTGACCTGAAGGCAGACGTTTAACCAACTGAGCCACCCAGGTGCCCCAACATCTGACATTTTTTGAGGGCTGACAGAAGAATCTTTTATTTTTTAAGCATTTAATTTCTATTGTTTTAGTATATTGGAAATAAATAGGGTGCCTGAGTGGCTCAGCCCATTGAGTGGTCAACTCTTGATTTAGGGTCAGGTCATGATCTCAGGGTCCTGAGTTTAAGCCCTGAATCGGGAATCTGTGCTCAGCAGAGAGTCTGCTTAAGATTCTCTCCCTCTCCCTTTGCCCCCACCCCCGTTTATGTGCTCACTCTGTCTCTAAAATAAATAAATAAATATTAAAAAAAAATAAAAATAAATAACCTGGAAATATGCAGAGTGAAGGTGAAAGAAATTCTTATTTTGAGATATAGTTTTAGCAAAAATATATCTTTATAACAGCAATATGTAAAAATTGCTTTCTTGTTAAATTTGGTCAATATTGACTTTCTTGTTAAATTTGGTCAATATTCTAGTGAAAAGTTTTATTCAATATATGTTAAAATACAAATTTTAAAATATGTGTGTGTGTAACACACATGTATATTTATACCTTATGTATTGTATATATAACATTTAAAGCATAGTTTAGCTATATTTTTGAAGAATTGTTCAGATAAACACAATTTGACTTATTGTTGAGTAGGATTTAGGACTATTTTTCTTCACTCATAGAACTCTCAGTGTAATGAGATTTTTATAAACAGAATGACAAACCATTTCAAGTGAGGAACGAGCAAACAGGTGTACAGCTTGTGCCTAATAGGCCTTCCCTTAGTTTCACAGTCTGATAATTTTCTTTGCATACTGCCTTGACCTGATTATTCATGACTTTTTGCATAATGAGAGAAAGCATTTAGACATGTTAGGTATGACATACAAAATCTGCAGCTATTCAACCATTCTGAGAAGTCCTTTTGATTTTTTTTTTTTAGGTAGATTTAGCAGTCAAATAATAATTTGATGCAGCATGATTAAAATCTTGAACCTATTTAGTGAGTTCTTTGATAATACAAAACATTTTAGAATATTTCACTACTTAATTGTATGCATAAACTACTCTCATATTTCCTTAAATGTGTTTAAATGAGCAATTAACAGTTTGCTGCTCTTTAAAAATATATCTAAAACATGAAGTATTTTACTCTATTAGATTAGTTACCTTTTCTAATCACAAATACCATTTATAAATTGGACTTGGATATATGTAAACTTCAGAGATAAATCTGATTAACAGATCTTGAAATGCTTAATAGTAACACACCCACAATTTTAAGTAACATTTAAATGAGAGTATCAGTTATATATTTCTTACCTTCTTATTTTCAGAATAGCTTTTTTAGTAAGATTTTCTACACTCTCAATTTTCTTGTCAATCCTGACTTGGAATAATTCTGCCTTGGAGGAGTGTGTGTGTGTGTGAATGCATTGCTACACACACATGCACACACATATATGATATTCAGATAACCAGTTCCCTATTTTTATGATATTAACCTATAATTTATTTTTATCATTCAAAATAGTGTTACAATATTTGTTTACATCTTTGATTTTTCAATTATCTTAAGTTACTGTGTCAAAAGATTTAAATAATTCATAATATTCATTACATACATTAGCAAACAGTTTTGAATGGTTTTACTAATATCCTCAATCCCAAATCATGGAATGTTTGCTGGAGGGTTCCCTTTGGCTTATTATTTTTCTCTGAACTTGTTACACAGTTGGGTTTGTTTTGTTTGGTTTGGTTACCTCATATCATTTTCTTTCTTGTAATATATTTTACTTTTAGTATACTTAAGACTTATCTAATGAATTTCTTTTGTAGTGTGTAGGAGGCAAATTTTCAAAATTCCTTTATTAAAAAATATAACTCCAATTTTGTTTATATTTCTGTCTTTGACTGCCTTGTTAACTATAAAATACAAAACAAATATTTTGTTTGAAACAGAAAAATATTTTTCTTATTTCCTGTATAGTATGTGCTGTTGCTGATAAAATTTCTAATAATTGTAAGAATATTGTTTGATTTTAGTAATCTCTTCTTAAACTACCAGGCAATTTGGGAATTTTCTTTTTTATCTTTTCTTTTTTTTATCTATTTGTTTTCTTTCCTGTTTTGTTTTGTTCTGTTTTCATTCGCTTTGCTGAGCACAGATAGGCTTTTTAATCTGACGATGTATACTCTACCTTAGGTCAAGAAAATTGTCCTGCAACAACATGATTAAAAAAAAAAAATCATTTCCATTTTCCATTTTCTATTTCTTCAGAACATATAGTATTCTGATGTTGGAATTTTCATTGTATCCTTTTTTTTTTTTTTTTGGTGTTTTATTTTATTTTATTTTTTTTTAATTTTTAATTTTTGATAAACATATATTTTTATCCCCAGGGGTACAGGTCTGTGAATCACCAGGTTTACACACTTCACAGCACTCACCAAATCACATACCCTCCCCAATGTCCATAATCCCACCCCCTTCTCCCAAACCCCCTCCCCCCCGGCAACCCTCAGTTTGTTTTTTCCCTTACTTTCCACCGCTGTGGCTTTTTTGTTCTCCTTTCTGAGACATCTATTGAACTGCATACCTAAGAAATGACTAGCTTGGTCTTAAACACTGTTCATTCTATTTTTGAATTTAGCCATATTTTCATTTATTTTTATCTTGACAATTATATTTCTAATTCCCAGGAAGTACTTATTCTTTCATACTTATTTTTTCCTATCAACCTATTCTTGGATACCAAGTAGAAATTATAAAATTTCTATTTTCTAAATCATTTCTATTTTCTCTCTGTAAAAAGAAATTATTTTCTTACCTTGGGCTCCCTCCTTATGATTCTAGTTTTCTTCATATATGTGTTATATTTGATATCCCATGTCCCATACCTGGAATTCTCACAGTCAAATCCCCTGATTAGGAAGCTGTTCTCAGGAAATGTTTGGTGTTGTTTGGGAGATATATATATATATATATAT
>NC_081558.1:181489353-181490754 GCF_022355385.1 Mustela nigripes
AAAAATTTTAATAAAAACTTTAGATAAGCAATAAAAAATGGTTATATCTTAAGATATATATATATATACAGTGGCTTAGGGGGAGCTTTCTAGTTCTTGTGTTTGGTATTTCTTTAGGGTTCACTTGTAATTACTACTTTATGAGCTTTCCATGTGTAAGAATTTTCTCAAGCAGAAAAAATTGACATAAAGTTTTTTATCTTTTCTAGAAATAATCTTTTCTTACATATTTGTAACAAAACTATCTTAGGTGGAAGTAATTTGAGTTATTAAGTTTTTGAAACAGAATTATATTTTTTTAACTTAAGTGATGTAAAATTTTTGGTCTTTTATTGTCAATTTGTACTTTTCCATTGGTGTACTACCAGTTTACATATGTTAAAACTTTTTCTGTTGGTTTGCTCCAACATTTTTCTCTTAGTTACAAGGTGACCCTTAGAAATATTCAGATTTCTGTGTCACTAATCCTGAAATTTACCCTTCTAAAATGAAAATTTTAATAAAAACTTTAGATAAGCAATAAAAAATGGTAGTCACTAATATTAAAGGAAGAGTATCACTGACTTAAAAAGCATATTAAAAAAACTTCCGGGTAAAAAGCTTTAAAAATTCATTAACAATAGAAAAATAAAAACTATTTCTTCAGGAGAGCATGAATTTGAACCCTACAAAAATTTATACATTATTTCATCAAAAAGAAATGCTTAAGCATTCCCATTAATAAAAATATCAACATAAACACACTGAATCTTCTTTAGAGAAGATGATTATATCCTTTATCATAATATTTTGATGATTAATATCGTTTGTGACATTTTCAATTGTTAAAGACTCAAATTGAAAACAAATATCCTAGCTTGTTTGCATGTAGAGACACTAATTCACTATTACAATGTACTCAAGAGCATTTTATCTACTGCTGTGGAAAGGTTACCTACAGCACAAGATTACCCTGACTTCTAGACTCTCATAACATATTTATTGAAGTGATTAGGAATTTTTCTTTTTTTTAAGAAAGAGAAAAAAAGAACAAGTTGGGAGGAGGGGAGTAGACGGAGAGTGAGAGGGAGAGAGAATGAATCCCAAGCAGGTTCCATGCTCAGAACAGAGGCTGACACGGGGCTCAATCTTAGGACCCCAAGTACATGACCTGAGCAGAAATCAAGACTTGATTCTTTTTTTTTTTTTTCAAATTTGATGTCCTATATTTATTCCCTCAGCAATAAAAAGATTGTTATGCTGTGATACACATTCTGACCTTAGGGAAAATATCTTCAAAAGAAGGATAAATTATTGATTTTTAAAAATATATTTTTAATTAATTTTTTTATTTTTTATAAACATATATTTTTATCCCCAGGGGTACAGGTCTGTGAATCTCCAGGTTTACACACTTCACTG
>NC_081558.1:181490854-181583713 GCF_022355385.1 Mustela nigripes
CAAATTTGATGTCCTATATTTATTCCCTCAGCAATAAAAAGATTGTTATGCTGTGATACACATTCTGACCTTAGGGAAAATATCTTCAAAAGAAGGATAAATTATTGATTTTTAAAAATATATTTTTAATTAATTTTTTTATTTTTTATAAACATATATTTTTATCCCCAGGGGTACAGGTCTGTGAATCTCCAGGTTTACACACTTCACAGCACTCACCAAAGCACATACCCTCCCCAATGTCCATAACCCCAGCCCCCTTCTCACAACCCCCCTTCCCCCAAGACTTGATTCTTAACTAACTGAGCCACCCACGTATCCCAACAATTGGAACGTCTGTGGCCAAGATATACTAGTGAAAATTACATGTCACATTAATGCCACACTGATAAATCACCATTGCTGCTTATTAATTTAACTGGAAATATATTTCTTACTCCCAATAGCTCAAATAAGCAATATATGCACACCTTTTTTATTGAATGATTGTGCTATAATTAAAAGGAATATGAATTTCCAAAATTTGATCTCCTCTGCAAATCTTCAGAAATATATTTTAATGGTAGAAAAGTCAAAATCAAAGACCAATACAATAATATAATATTCTATAACTGGGTTGTAAGCCTCATTAACCAGCAACATTTTAAATATATAAAATATATAATGCATATAAAATATATAATATATAACATATAGACATATATATATCACTTTGCAATAGCGCTGAATGCATTGCTACTTTTCCTAAAATTACCAATCCACTTTGAACAGCAATAACATCAATAACATTCCATCCTTAGATCTCTCTTTCAAGAGAGCCTGAGACATTGCATAAACAAGGATATCTTAATATGGTCTATATGGCACACTGTTAGGCATGAGAACGATAAAGCAGAATGAAGCAACGTAAATGACCTCAAAGGATTCAAGATACATTTTGGAAGAAAGGAGCAGGTAAAATATTAAAAACATCAGCAAAATTAATGAAATACCACACAACAAACATTGGGGTAAGTCCCATATGCTTAAATATTTTAAAGGAGACACTTCCAAGGACTTTGAAATGATGAAAATTATACCCAGAATGAAAGGAAAGTTCACTTGGGTAGAGAAACGAGGGAGATTAGCACTATACATGATGATTAAAGAAAGCTGTGGAGGTAAGAATGGGTATAAAAGAATATTTAAGAAAATACACAGATTATGTTTACTGGAGAAGAGAATTTGTGGATGGCAAATTGGAAAGATCAATCTAAAAATAGGATTAATCTTTAGGCATTAAGTACCTACCGATTTTTAACCTGATCTTCATATTTAATATATTAAGTACTATGACACTTCATAAACTTGAGACCAATGCATAACACAGGTTGTAGAAAAGAGAATAGCATCAGTGAAATAAGGAATTTGTGGAGCATGGGGAAAGCAGGTGGCATTTATGGAAGTAAAAAGAAAGGAAGAGACTCAGGGGATGAAGGAAGAATCACTAATACTGTCATCTGCATATGGGCAGAAGGCAGAGTCACACAGGGTTATCAATATTTTAGCCTAAGAGCGTTAAAAAAAAATAGAGTTTCCAACAAGGAAAATATAGTTTAGATAAAGAGTTATTTGTGAAAGAGCAGAAAATGGTTCTGGGAGGCTTTTATAAACTCATCCAATCCCTGAAATAAATAAATAAATAAATATATATATATATATATATATATATATATATACACACACACACATACATACATACATATATATATACATATGTAAAGAATAATTTAACATAGAATAACAAGGCAAAAATACCATAAATTTAATATCTAAAGTAGTCAACTCTAACCACAGAAAGAAGGCTCAGCAAAACCCAGCACAATTTACTGATTGCATACACAAAAGATTAGCCAATGAGTATCTACTGTAGTAGAGAGAGAGAAGCAGTATAATGATTCTAGTCTGACAAAACATAGCATACCAATGTTCAGTGAGAGATTTCTTTTTTTTTTACTAAATATTTCAAGATGATGTAATATTAAAAAAAAAATACAGGAGAAAGTGGACTCATGCAAGATTAGCACTTGAGTGAGAAGTGATGGTTGGAAATGTAGACTTGGCAGGATATTACAGAAGTGGTGGGCGAAGCCATTCAATAAATTAACTTTCTAAAGAACTTAAAAATAGAAAACTAGAAAATTAAAGAATGAGTCTTTGTTTACAGAGAGGAAGGATAATGGTCCCGCTTCACTATCTGTTGACTGCTTGCATAATCTTGAACTTGTTATTTTGGCTTTCAAAGATTCATTTTCCTGTATATAATAGGGATACTTAGGGTTTTATAATGAGAAAGTTTAAGGTGTGCAGTTAAAGGGTTACTCCAGTGCGTGGCCCTTGTTTATTTCTTAAGTATAATAATTTCCTGTTCATTCGTCCTGTCACCATCCCAGTATAAAAATTACTATTTTATCACTGACTAATGTTTTGTTAGGGTTTTGTTTTGTTTGTTTGTTTTTCCTTTTCACACTCATTTCTCTTTTCTATTGGCTCAGCACTAATTCATTAAGATTAATTTGAATACATATGTAACATTAAAATTTGTCAAAGAATTTATACCTTTCACTAAATAAAATTTTAAAATTTCAGTCAGATTTATAATGCTCCAGAATATTCCTTAACTTGCCTTTGCAGTCTTTTCCCCAACCCTTCCTTATACATTCTTAGCATTTGAGCTAGATTGAACTGTTCACTATACCAGGCACAACAACAGCTTTTCCACCTACATTCCTCATATGCATACATTTTTTTCTTCTTAGAATATTCTCCTTCCACTTCTGCTGCTATTTGTCCACATTTTTTCCATAAAATGTCTTGAACTAGCATATTGTACAACTTTTTAGCATTTACTTTTATAGCATTTAACACAATTAGCTTTATAGTATTATTATTTTTAAATGTAGCTCAACATGGATGAGAACTATAAACAAACAATGTTGACCAAGTGGGGAAATGAGAACTAATTAAGAGAAGGTACTAGAAAACAAGTTTCTGCTGAACATAAAATAGAAATTACTAGAAGTTACCAGGATTCAATGATAGAATGTAATGCTTTGAGAGATTAAGAATTCTGTAACAGTGGTTGGATGACCAACTGGTGGATATACGATAGAAGCTATTAAACCCACGATGTGAGGTTGATTTAAGGATTTTTTAAAAAATTCTAATTTTGATTTCAATTACATTGAAGTGCATAGTCTCAGTAACAAGGACTGCTGAAGCCAGATACTAGGATTAAGGGCTATGTAAAGTCATATGGAAATGAATGTTTTGAATGTACTCAAGAGAAAGAATTCAAGCTTAACTGAACAATAAGGCCAAAGAAATTGTGTGTGTTTGTGGAGGGGGTTGTTTATATGCTCCTGTGCATTTGCTTTCTTTTTGTTTATCCTTTGTAGGGAACTCTGAACCAAGTGATTATATAGCTTAACAGTTCATTGTGTAACATTAAAAGTTCTGTAAGATATCATTGCATAACCAGCATTTTGATTTTTTTTTCTCAAAAATAGTGATCTGCTTTGACTAACTGACAGAAATCTTAGTACACGGGTCACAGCTTGACAAAGAAATTTTAAATTATTCAGAAATACAATAATAGTCCTCATTTTTATATAATACTGTAGCTCACACATAATGACCCGAAGGTTCTTTATAAGTGTTATTTGTCAAAAAGAAATGATTCTGCTGTATAACTAAAATTCAACAAAGAAAAATAGCTTTGAAACTATGAAATCAGGGTCAAGTTTATATTAACTTATTATTTTTTAATGTATCTTTGGCTCTAATAAAGGAAACCAAAAAAATACTATGATCATTAGTTCAGCATGGAAAAAATCACTTAGGAAATACATGTATTAAAAGAGAAGATTTGGCAGAATATGCAATTGTAACAATTTGAGAACAGAAGCTAGATCAATGAGAAAATGCATGTAACTGAATGCTTAATCAGATGTTCAAATATCTGCAAGGTTTATGTACATATGTGGATTTTATATTTTCATTAAAAAGGAAAAGGTGCAATCCAAAATAATGTACAGATCTTCTGTATAGAAGACATTTTTGCGGAAAAGACATTTCAAACAAAACTAAACAAAAATTAATCATAAAACAAAACCCAATGTATATATAAACTACTAAATTATTCTTCAATTTATATGTTATGCAAAAGTATTTTAGAAATTATATTAGTAAATTATAAAGCACACTTTGCAATTTTTAAGTGTTAAAAATATAGAAGAAAACCATCTCATATTATCACTGGACACCAAGTTGGATATTTTCATAATTGTGAAGATTCAACAAGGCAGTTGCTTAAATGAGGGTGCCTGAATTACTCTTCTATTTCAAAACTTCACTAGAGTGTTTATATAAAGAACAGAATATTTAATACAGCCTTAATATGTCCCATCAATTCCCCGTCAGCCAAGTCTCCTGCCTCTTCCCCCTTGCTGATCAGATTCTATGACAAGGCTTCTTTCTCTTTCTCCTTGACTCCATGATCCTTTCCTTCTCAAAGTCTTGGCACATTCCCTGTCTGGAGTACCCCTAGACTCATAGCCACAGCTCCCACACACATTTAGTCTTCCTTCTTAACAGCCACTTCTTTAGGGAAGATTCTCAATCTCCAGGCTACCAACAGTCTGAAATTTTTACTCCTGTAGGCTTTTCAGTAGTTTATTTGTGTAATTACATAATTCACTCCTTTTTTAGATACTCCATGAAACTCCATGCAGGCAAGAAATTTGTCTGTTCACTGCATTTCCTGGGGTTACTGCAATAATTACTCATTGAATGAAAATGCAAGAATCAGGAGCAAGAGACAGAAATGTGCCCTACCCCCATAATAGTGGCATTAATTAGTAGAGCTATGGATCAATTTGTCAGCACCTCACTTAAGAAGACTGATTAGGTCAAACAGGGAAAAATAATAGGAATGTCTCTGTGTACCTGAGCTGAGCCTAATCCCACTTCTGCTATTTACAAGTACTGTGAAGTTGTGTAAATAATGCAATCTTGCTCAGATTGTTTTCTTATCTAAGAAATTGAGATAATTATAAACAGCTGAGATGAAATGAATGAGGTTAATAAAATAGAATATGAAGAAATAAGAATTAAGAATCTTCGAGTGAAATAAGAATTAGTATGAAGGTGATTTTTCCCTTCCTTGTTTGAAACATCTAATCAGAAATACGTTTATATATCCTTTCCTTTCTTTCTTTATTAAGTTCTTTATTAAGAACTTTATTAAAAAGCTTTCTTTATTAAGCTCACACCAGAAGAGAGTGCGTCCCCTGGAGTTGTCTAACGGCATCTCCCTCTTCCAAAATCCTTCTGTCACTGAGCCTGGAGGTGGGCAAACACTCTACCTCACCACTTCCAATCATTCTCCTCCCTCTTCCTTAAAATCCCAAGGTTTAAATCTCATTTCCCAAGACTGTGCCTCACACAAAGTCTTATCTCATTTATCTCATTATCTTTTTTTTTTTTTTTTTAAAGATTTTATTTATTTATTTATTTGACAGAGAGAGATCACAGTAGGAGAGAGGAAGGGAAGAGATCACAGAGAGAGAGGAAGGGAAGCAGGCCCCCTGCTGAGCAGAGAGCCCGATGCGGGACTCGATCCCAGGACCCTGAGATCATGACCTGAGCCGAAGGCAGCGGCCTAACCCACTGAGCCACCCAGGCGCCCTTATCTCATTATCTTATTTGTCTTCATCCTTTGAAAATTTTTAGCATCTGGCTCACCATTACTTCCTTCACCTCCACTTCTACAGGCCCCTTGGATGCTTAGATTTTCATAAAGGTGATTAGTCCTTTGGTCACTTTTTCTCTGATCTTTCCCTTTCCTATCTTGATCCCTCATTCCCATGGTCATGTCATAGACCTTGCCTTTCCTCTAAGAGCCAACTCTTCACCATCTCAGTATCAAGCATTCTACTCTTTAATCTACACTCCTATTGCTACAACTCAACTTCTCCAACTTGACTTCAACAAGTTAATTTGACTACATGTGTACCAACAAAACAAAAAGCCTACCACCTTTTTACCATCACCTACCCTCACATAGTCTCATAATTCACTTCAATTACATGGCCACCATTTTAATCACTATCTTGTATATGCCTTCAACTTCCTTATCCTTTTCTTATTTTTGTCATTACCTACTCAGTCAAATCCTAACCACAGTTAAATTCAACTCTAAATCCATTCTGTGCCTGCCACACAGTTAAATGTGGCTATCAAAAAGCACAAAAATGGATATGCTTTTCTTAATAAGTTCATAATCATACATCTCAAGCATACCTTCATGCTTCAAGTAAAAATATTGCATTTCCAGACTCTACTTTCTCTCCAAGTCTCTCTGTTTATAATGTTGTATATCACTTCAAAACTCCTACACCTTCTCTACAATCCACACTTTACCTTATAACCTTGATTCCAAAGCCCACAGACTATAAAATGAATCAGGAGCTTCTACAAGCCATCATCCAACCTGAATCTATCTCCCTATACTTTGACATCTTTCCTCTTAGTGATCAAATGGTGCTTTAAGTTCCAGGTTTGTGCTCCTTGCCACTTCATCCCTTCTCATGTGTTCTTTTTTTTTTTTTTTTTTTTTTTTTTAAGGTTTTATTTATTTGACACAGAGAGAGAGATCACAAGTAGGCAAAGAGGTAGGGGAAGAAGGTTCCCTGCTGAGCAGAGAGCCTGACACAGGGCTCGATCCTAGGAGCCAAAGGCAGAGGCTTTAACCCACTGAGCCACCCAGGCGCCCCCTTCTCATGTGCTCTGAAACGTCATTTTAGCAATCCTCTCCTCCCAAGTACTGTAAGGCATCATCAGTCCATCAGTCTGGTCCTGTCTCTTTCCTACGTCTGCAATTTTGTTCTTTATTGTATTATTCCAGCAGCTTTTACACATACTGTTATCACCCTTATCTACCCCTTTTAAACTAACTTCACTCTCCAAATATTGTTCGATTTCTCTGTTATCTTCTCAGAAAAATCTTAAAAAGAGCTCTGCTCACTATCTTTAATTCCTCCCCCCTCATTTTTTTTTAAACTCAGAATATCACTGGAATTGCTCTTATCACACTTGCTTATGGTCTTCACACTGCTAAATCCTATTTTCAGTTCTCACTGTTCATTTTATTTGACCTATTAATAGTATTTGACCTGGCTGATCTCTTGCTCTACCTTGAGATTCTTTCTCTACTTGCCTTCCATGACATCTCACTTCCCTGATGCTTTTTCTGCCTCACCAATGGCTCCTTCTCATTTTTTCTTTGATGACTCCTCATCATCTTTCTCTCCATAAACTTCAGAATATCCCAGAGCACAGACTTTGTACATAACCTCTTCTGATGCACATTCCTCCCTTGGTGATATCATCTAATATCAAGGCTTTAATTACCATTTATATGATAATGACTCATAAATTTTATCTTCCATATGGTCTCTGCTCTGAGCTCACACATCCAAGGATTTATTCAACATTTCCACTTAGCTGTATACTAGCTATTTCAAACTTAGTATGTCTAAATCCTAAATTATGATCTCCTCCCCTAAATAATCCCACTCACAGTTTCCTGTATATTAACATATGCTCAGATCAATGAAATCATCATTAGCTTTCCTATTTTTTTCTCATATTCTTTATTCAATCAGCAAATCTCATCAACAACATTTTCAGAATATGCCCAGAATCCAACCACTTTTCACCACTTTCAATGCAACCGTGCTGAGGTAAGCCACTACCCTCATTCTGTGCGATGATTGCAGCAGCCTCTCAATTGTGATAACATTTCTCTCCAGTTTATTCTCCACACAGCTGTCAGGATTATTTTGTTAAAAATGTAAGTCAGACCATGCTCCTCTTCTACTCAAAATCCCTTAATGTTTCCCTATCTCATTCAAAATAACTGGGTAATGGCCTACAAGAGTTTATCACATTAAATCATCATTAACTTTTACATTATTCTATCTTGCTAACCTCTCTCTTGTTCATTCAGGTCTGACCACACTGGCCTACTTATTTCCTTAAGAATGTCACTGTCCACGGATTTGCCATGGGGTCTTTTCCATGTCTATTTCCTTTAACTGCATCCCTTCCGGCCAGGTATCTTCATGTGGATCTCTCCCTCCTTTCCTTCAATGATTTCATTCAACATCAATACCTCATTGAGGCCTTTTCTGAACTCCAACCTTCCCCATCTCCCCATCTCTTTGGCATTTCCTTTGACCCCTTTCCTAAACTTTGTCGATGCTCCTATACTTCATACCACTTACTATCCTCTATAAAATAGATTTCACTCGTTTATTGTGTTTAGTGTCTAAACACTTCATTAGGACAGGTATTTTCATTTGGATTGTTCATGGCTCTATCTCCAGTGCCTGGAAGACATGGGATTGATAGGTACTTCTCGACTTAATGGATATGTAAGCACATGAGAATTTTTGGCTTAAACATAATAAAACTCTTCACAACTATTAAAGTGACATCATTAAGTTATTGTAAACATAGACGTGGAAAGTAAGCCATATGGCAATTGGTACTATCTTTCAGTTATTTCATCCTAGTGCTAAGACATTGAACAGATAAAACAGCATTTGTGTAACTGCATAATTATGACTATTAAGTAATTTTAAGATTCTGTATTTAAACTCTTTTATTTTTTTCTCTCATTTGAAAAAAGAACCATTTTTATAGAAAGTTGTTAAAATATAACTATTTTAAAAACTGCCTTTTTCCTTAATAATCACTCGATTTAATTTTTTTCTTTTTCACCATGAAAGAAGTAAATGTGATTTAACATGATATATAATACCATACTTCATTTTTCACTAAGAAAGATGTAGAATGTAGCACAAGTTGTATGTGCTCTTTACTAGCAAGATTATTTTATGTATGCTTGCTTTTTCATGTTATATTTTTACTGTATTAAAATATATATATACTCTTCAAGTAAGTAAGCTATTTTTTTCTGAGGCTGCCTATAGTGTGAAAAGAATATTAGATTTTGGCTTGGAATCTGTCATTTCTATGCCTGGCTCTGCCATTTTCTAGTCCTGTGACTTTGGATCACTCACAAGAAACTTTTTCATTTCATCTGTAAAATGTGGACACCTGCCCGGCTTTCCTCAATGAGACCACATAGCTTAGAATAGCAGTCCTCAGTCAAGTGTTGGATTAGTGTTGGTCAGTGTTGGGATATACTTTGGTCAAGAGATATGAGAAAAATAAGGATGAATAAATAGGTGTGTGTTTTCTTAATAAAATTAATCATGTATAAAGGAATTTCCTTTAATTTACTATTAGCATTTCACATATATATTAGTAACAGAACATCTTCTATTATAAGATTATCAACAGCAGGCAGTTTTCTTTCTATTTTTTATAATTATTTTATTTTGTTTTGGTGAAATAGAAGCATGAGAACCCTATGTCAAAATTCATATTTTATTTATTGATTTTAAATTTAAAAGATATGAAGCTCCAAAGTCTAGGAATGACTAAGTTAATACAGTACTGTTCAAATTTTAACATAGGGCCCGATATTTTTGTGATAAAGTCAGGAAAGGTGGCTATTATTCTGTTTCTAACATTACCAAGCATTATGACCTGGGGCAACTCACTTACGCCTTCTGTGCCTCTTTTTTTTAGTTTCTGTGAAATTAAGAAAATACATTGGAGGATTTGGAAGATTACTTCTAATTCACACGTGCAACTAAATCATATTACTTAATGTTTAAATGTCTCCTAATTCAAAAAAAAAAACACAAAAATTTGAGTCATACTTCTGTGTCTTAAAGATAGTAAGGCATTTTGATAATAAATCCTTTCATAAAATTTTACTATGGCATTTATTAGTACAGTGAAATTCATATTGATTTCTGGAAATAAAGGTTTTAAATAAATAAAAGCAAACACAAGCTTATAACAACAACAACAACAACAAAACTTATACATTGCTTTACCATAGAAGAATATAGAGACTTCAGAGAATATAGTGACTTCAGAGAATGAAGTCACTCTGAATTATTTTCAATTCAGTAAGCTATTTTTCTCAAAACCAACTGCTGATCATTCATCTCCTCAGATGACATTGACTTTTAACCAGACACTGCAAGGTTCTAAAGCTTCATACAGTGTTCCAATCAGAGTGATTGTGTAACAGAAAACATGAAAGAGTAACAGCAATTAACCTTCTCCAGTTTAAAATGGAAAATTGAAAACTAGAAAGTTGAAATCCATAGGTCAGATGTGGCAATGATCATTTTCATTATTTTTTTCATATTTGCACTCATTGAAGAAACTTACACTTAATTTAAATGTTTTAATAAATTTATATAAGGGGCAGGAGCATTTAGAAAGAGTCTGTGCTTAGATGGAAGATTTTCTTGTTCTTTTGCTTTAGCCATGTTTACAAATATGTGTGGAATGAGTTGCAACAGAAGATTAATTTGTTTTGATTAACAGTGAGTTTTATGTCCCTAGACAAACAGTGGGGACATGCCATATGAGTTCTGTTTTCTGGGTTTACATGAACCTACATGATGGAAGGCTTCATAGATTTGAAATGTTGATGCCAAAGGTTAAATGGAACATAGAGCAAGACAGCATGATCATATGCATGTTAGCCATGAAGCCTCAAAGGACACAAATGAAATAAAACTAGATTTATAAGCAGAACATTTTGGACAAGGTGGCTGTACTTTGTACAAATGTTAATTATTTATTTTTATCCCAAATACAGAATATCTAGAATGTATCTCTCTCTCTCTCTCTCTCACACACACACACACACACACACACACAGAGTTTATTTTCCTTCTCAGATTAAAATGATGATGAAGCCAACCTTTGAAAATCTAGAAAATTTAAATAAAATCAAGATTTTCCTTAATTCTTAATATAATTCTAAATATTCAGGAAATTACAAAAAAATAGCCATGGTATATAAATGGTATATAAATTATGATGAATTATAAAGAAGTGATAAGTTTCATCACTGAATGTGTCAGTACGACTGAATACCTTTAAAAAATTAATCTCAGGCCAATAAATCTAGTGAGTGATTTAGGAGTAAAATTTTTGAGATAATTATAAGAAACAAATAAAACTGCAATATATTAGACACAATAGATTAATTCAAGCCCTATGGTACTGGGAAAAAAGTTATTAGAAAATGAGGACTGTGCTCCTTCTTTTCCCAGAAATCTAAGTGTCTGCCATGAAAAACTTTTCCTTTGCCTGTAAATGATATTATTGGTCACAAAATGACAAGAAAAACAATTTGGTAGATAACACGTTTTCATGTGGCTGAGAAAGTAAAAACAAAGATAAAACTCAAAAGACAGAAATATAAGTAGAAGAAGTGTCAGAAAGAAGGAAATTAAAAATATTCATTCTCCATTAACAGAAGTTTTGCATTGATCTGGCCTCAAGAGAGAAAGTTAAAGTGAAAATGAGGGTTGTTAGAGCCTTATGTCTTTTCATTGTCTTTTTGTCACATGGAACATAGTGAAAGAAAGTCCCCAAGATGTCTGACTCAGTGCACAAGAGACAAGGAAACATTATATATACTATTCAGTATAGACTCTCTGTTCATAAAATTAACCAAGATGTCCTAATGGTGGGCAGTTAGAGTCAACATTATTTTTTAAAACACTTTTTCCACAGATACCAGATTTATGTTAACAATTTTATTGTGCTATTAATTCTTCAACAGTTAAGACCAAGATGATTGACTTACCTTGTATTTTGGTATAATTTTTCCATATTTATTTCTGATAACTAAAATACTTAGTTTTAAATTTTATTTTAGGTGAAAACGTAAATAGCTATATCTCAAAACTGTTTATTTTACATAAAATTTATAGTGTAAATAACTAATTGTAAATAATTTTATAGTAGTATTGTCAGACTAGCATTAATAGGTTTTAGAGATAAGTATTCAAATTATTTATTATTATTACATTTCTAGTTTCAATGTCATTTAGAGTATTTTAAAAAATTTTCCTGAGCATTTTCATTTGTTTTATTCAATAGCATATGATATCTCTAGATATTCTATAATTGTTGTTGTTTACTCAAAGTAACTATTTTATTATTTTATTTATTAAGCCTGGCTCCCTCTGTTAGGTTTTCATTGATGTTTTTGTTTGATTTTTAAATGTCAAATGAGATGGCATAAAATAAAATTTTATTTATTTAGTGGTATGGAAAATTATGTCTTACAAACTAATTATTAATGGTATCCTTACAGAGTAATGTAAAAAAATTAATATAATAAAAATTCAGAGCATTATACAATAATAAAAATAGTTTACTTCATCTCTATATTGCTTTTTATTACTTGAAAGAAGTTTCCCCCACATAAAGCATAACTTTATTGATTTTCCTTAATTTTAATTTTCTTTTTAATGGCAAGAAATTCTGGCAGCATGTCAGAGATGTCACTAGGCTTGGAGTCATAAAATCTGAATGTATGACTCTAGGAGGCTTCTGGGTTCTAATTAGTAATATGAGATTCAGTCAGTTCTTATATGTTAGAGAATAACAAATGAGCATATATTATGTACATGTGCATTATAATTTTTAAATGCTTTACAAGTTTGTAATGTTTGCTTACATGGATGATTACTTCGTATATATTCAAGGAAATGTCTATTAAAGTAGGCATGGATCTACAAAATTGAAAGAAGCTATCAAAAATATCAATTTGTGGGGCGCCTGGGTGGCTCAGTGGTTAAGCCGCTGCCTTCGGCTCAGGTCATGATCTCAGGGTCCTGGGATCGAGTCCCGCATCGGGCTCTCTGCTCAGCAGGGAGCCTGCTTCCTCCTCTCTCTCTCTCTGCCTGCCTCTCTGCCTACTTGTGATTTCTCTCTGTCAAATAAATAAATAAAAAATCTTTAAAAAAAAAAAAAAAAAAAAAAAATATCAATTTGTGGAGCAACTATTTCTCTCTTGATTAATAGAAATTATTAGCTTACTAACACTTTCAGCATTTTAATGTTTCATTTTTAAAGGAAGGTTTCACACTGTGCTCAATTTGGTTTAATAAATATTAATAAATATTATAAATGTGCCACCCAAGGTAAATCCCATTGAAAATCATTTGAATCCAAAAGGAGCTTCAAGTTAAATAAAATGATTTGTATTCATGGGGTGAATGCTGTGTATTAAGTCGCTCCAATCTGCCACAGGTTTTTGGACTTTTTCCCCCTTTGACATACCTTTCCCAATCCTCTCTCCCTTACTGAGGAACCAATAGTAACCAGTTCATTCTTAGATGTCAGTTTAAGCTTCAAGGGAACCCTTGGCTGATATTCGAGAGTGAGTCAGAAAGTCATATCATCCTATTACAGATCTAATAAAATTCACTGATAACATCTGTAAGTCCTTTTTGGGGAGCAGAAGGCAGTAAGATTATCTGATTCCTATGGCCCTTACTGGTTATACGCTTCAATGTATCTATGGCATTTACACTGTGCCTAAATAAAGATTTATTTATTTATTAGAGAGAGAGCATAAACTCTCTCTGGAGAGTGAGGGGAGAGGGAGGTGAGGGAGAGAGAAGACTTGCTGTTGAGCAGGGAGCCCTACTTGCGGCAGGATCCCAGGACCCTGAGACCATGACCTGAGTCTAAGGCAGATGCTTAACCTACTGAGCCACCCAGGCACCCCATAAATTAACTTTTTTGAAGGTATTATTATATGGCAGACACTGCTCTAGTGTCTAGGGAGACAGTAAAAATCCCTACCATTATGGGAATTATGGGCGGGGGCATTTAATAAAAGAGATAAAGTAAAATACGTTGCATAATGGACGATAAGTGAGCAAAAACAAATACAGCTGACAATTTTAAATATGGAGGACAAAGAAACCTTCTGGGTTGGGGGTTATATGAGTAATGATCTGAAGGATATGAGGAAATGAAACACGAAGAGCTGAGAGGGAGTTTTAAGGCACCAAGAAGAGCAAGTATCAAAAAATAAGCAAGACCGTGTCTCACATATTTACAAAATAGCAAAGAGAATCACAGTGCAGAGAGATCCTTAATTCCAGCTATAACCAAACATGGCCATATTTCATATGCTACCTAAAAAATGCTCCCACATTTATCCAACATTTCTTCTATGAGTTGTACTGAGAGATAAAAAGACAATTAAGAATCCTACTATATAGAAAAATTTGATTTTGTCTAAAATTACTTTATTAATTGTTAATTTTTCAAATTTACCCTAGATTGAGACTAGCATGAAGAGGTACATTTGTAATTTATTCAAAACAGTTTGAAAGGATAACTGCTTACACATTTCTTTAAATTTATTATCCTTATTTGGTCTTTGTCTCAGTTATAATATAAAATCTCCATGCACATTACTTGAAGAGAAATTCTCTAATTCATTGGAAGATTTCTCTACATAATTAGAGTACTGCCGTTGATTATAGGTGAAGGGCTGCTAGTTAGATTTTTAAATGGATGTTTTCATGCTTTAAGTTGACTAGCAATGTCAAGTCATTGATCCAATGTTGGTTTCCCCTCTATTTCCCCTTCAAAAATAATCTAGCACTTCTATAATATTAAAGCAATAAAATTGCTGATTACCCAAAGGAATGTCATGAAAATAGATCATTAAACACAGTTCAATATGAAATACCCAGTATCTGTTCCTATACTTCTACCTTAATGAAATCATATCTGATATTTTTAAGACATATGCAGAGGCAATTAAAACTTTAGAGCATTGACTTTGTAGCTAGATTCTTTATAGAAAAGATTCTTAATTTCTCCTCAACTTTAGTTTACATGGATGAATCAATGAGAAACTACATCACTTTTATCTACTATTGTCCTGGTATTGTTCTCAATTAATAGTATCTATGATTGGGGCACCTGGGTGGCTCAGTGGGTTAAAGCCTCTGCCTTCGGCTCAGGTCATGATCCCAGGGTCCTGGGATCGAGCCCTACATCGGGCTCTCTGCTCTGAAGGAGCCTGCTTTCTCCTTTCTCTCTCTCTGCCTGCCTTTCTGCCTATTTGTGATCTCTGTCTGTCAAATAAATAAATACAATCTTTAGAAAAGATAGTATCTATGATTAATAATATAAGATCTACTTATTAAAAACAAACCTCTTTTCCTGTCAGACTTCTGTCACAGTCTCACTCTATTTATTACCTTCTATAAATCATACATTTAGTTAAAATGGCTCAAAATATTTTAAATTGAATAGTCATAACATCATTTTCTCTTCCTTGGATCATATCTAAATCCATTTCCTTTTTATTTACAATTTAAAACAATCCCAGTTTTGGATAGTGTCTTCAGGTTGATAGAGTTCAAGTTTGAGACTGCAAAAACCCAATGGGAAGGAGCAAGTATTGTTATTTATGGCGTATTTATCCACAAACACCATTCCCTATTGTTAGAGCCCATTGCACCACCTCCAGACAGGTGGCACGGCATAGTATGATAAAAAATCGAGCCATTTATGCATTCAGAAAGTCAGCTTACTATTTTCCATTATGAGACTATTTTCTTTCAAACCTTAGGGCATAGAAAACAAGTTACTGTTTGAAAAGTTGACAATTTTGGCTCTATTAAGGTAGAAACAGCTACCTTCGAACATGTGAATGAATAATAAAGTCTCTTCAGACTTAATACTGGAGGGTAGAGAAAGGAGGTTTGCAAAACATATATTTATTATATGATACAAAGAAAGTAGTTTGGTGAAACTGAAAGCTATGAATAGGAATTATTCTTCCCATTTAAAGTTTCAAAGTGCTCTATATAATACGCTGTAATTTTGAATCTTCTTCTCAGGCATTATAATTTGAAATGTGTCTTTAGGGAAAAAAAAGTCCATAAATGTTATTCATAAGGAAAATTATTCCTTGATAGTACATTTATAACTAAAGAGGTGTAAATAACTCAGATTAGTTAAATGTATTAAAATACTTTTATGTAATATCTTGAAATAATGCAACACATTTTAAATTTTGTCATCATAATCATAATAATGTCATATTTAAGTTAATAGGGATTGTGCACTTCCTTACTATAACCTAGGTAGATATGATTCTCAAAATAGGAACCAAACAATATCTACTAGTGAGTACTAACCATGTTCTGAATGATGTTGTAAGGCTTCTGTATGTATTTTTAATCTAATTCTTACTGATAAAGAAACTTTGGGCTCAAAAATACTAAATAACATGCCAAGAAAATATATAGTAAGATCAGGCTTCCTCCCACTCCAGTGGGATGTTGGGAACAGCATTTATTGCCTGGTGAGAGATAATTATTAAAATTTCCTGAATTTGGCTAACTTGTTGTCAAACACAAGTATTATTAAAAATTAAATTACATTAAAGGTAACATTTTAATTGTGTATTTAAAGGCAATATATACTTAAAGCTTATCACTTTTTACTACACTATATTTTATTTACATCCTGAGGTTTTTTTTTATGACTATTATATGTGTAAGGAAGAAATTCTATACGTTTGTGTGTTATTATATATCTTTTTCTTTCCTTTTTAGATTTTATTTATTTATTTGACACAGAGAGAGAAGTGAGAGAAGGAACATAAGCAGCAGAGTGGAAGCAGGGAACCAGGCTTCCCGCTGAGCAGGGACCCTGATGTGGGGCTTGATCCCAGGACCCTGGGATCATGACCTGAGAAGGCAGACACTTAATGAGCCACCCAGGTGACCCTACATATCATTTTTGCAAGTCAGGATTCAGCGGCAGCACCATAGGGGTTTGAAATGTGCCATCTTGGTAGTATTTGCCACCACAGAAACTGGCAAACACTACAGATCAGGGCTGTATTTATATTTTGTTGATTGTCTGTAGACTTAAGAAAGTAATGGAGAAGACTTAGTCATGCAGATCGAATATCAAGTCTTTGTAGCTGTTTCATAGTGAATAGCACAAAAATACTGAGAATTTGTTCTTATAATATTCAAAAACCATTTTCCAATTCAGTAAAAAGTCACTCATGTCATTGACCAACAACTGTAGGTCCAACATAAATCATTGTTTCAGAAATGTCTTATCTATTAATGTAAGTGATAAAATCTGCCAATACTTTTACCAGACATTTGTTTGTTTGTTTGTGAAGTGCCGCAGTGTGTTTATGGGCACAAGCATTAGGCAACAAGTAACAAAATCATGCTGTGAGAACAAATCAGCTATGTGTATTTTGCAATGAATAATATATATTTTATTATTATTTGAAAATAGTGTTCTATACATCCTTCTTCTCAATAAAATGTATGAGAATCTTATGTATATATATAGATATATTTTTTCCAGAGTGTCAGTTGTTAAAAAAATCACTTGTTTTTCCTCAAGTATGGTGTTTCACAGAGAGCTACAGTATCCTGCTTTAAAGTAAATATAATACTGTTAAGGTCACCCAAAATGAATAGTATTGAGGAACACAGATAAGAATTTGAAGTTGGCCTGGTAAACAAAAACCAAACTTTCATTAATTCGTACCTGGCACCAGCATATCAAAAGTTGGTTGGTTGTGAAACTATGAGATCAGATACAGAGAAATTTAATGATCATCATATTCTGGACCAGCTACAGTCTTATTTAACCCTCACATTAATGAAGGGGGAGAATATTGCCTAATTCATAGGGCTTACGTGAAGATAAATTTAGAGCCTTTATGCAAACACACTTTGAATACTGTGGAACTATTTAAATAAAATATAGAATTAATCTTGGTTTTATTATAGACTGTTTTCTAAAAGAATGTCAGAAATTCAGCTTCACTGAATAAGCAAACTTCAATATCATTAAATAAACAATCCATATCAATATGGTTTTGTCAGTCTTTGGTTCTGTTCTCTTTAGCAAATTTAATCAAAGATTTGACTAAGTCAAAAAAGACACAATCATTAGGAGTCTAGACTGCTGGATGCCAGAATTAAGAATTGAAACCATCTGAAGTATTGATAGGATATTATAATATATATTGTGAATAAATTTAGAATTGTGAAATTGGGTTAAAATGTCTAAAGCATCATTTCAGTCAGGAAAAATTTGGTCTAGTTTGAATTCATGCAGTTTGATTTCACCCAAACCCAATATAGTCTAATATGATAGTCCTAAAAGCAAATACATGCTTTATGAATATAATTATGGACGTTTTATACATAACACTTTCAGGACATCATTGAGTTACATATGAAGATGAAAATACAGACAAGGTGAAGTAAATGAAATCTATACCATATTGCTTGTGAAGGATTTTGAGTGTTTCACCAAAAGAAAAGAATTCCTGGGAGTAACTGGCTACTGTTGTTAAAATCTCAAATAAAGTCTTGAAGATTGAAAGACCAGGGTTAGGACTAAATACAGATTTACACTTTTTTTTTTTTTTTTTTTGACAGAGAGAGCAGGGCGTAGGTAGGAGCAGAGAGAGAAGGAGAGAAAGAATCTTAAACAGGCTCCATGCTGAGCATGGAGCCCAACCTAGAGTTCAATCTCTCAGCCCTGAGATCATGTTCTAAGTTGAAATCAAGAGTCAGACCCTTAACTAGCTATGCCACCCAGGCACACCCGGATTTAACAAGTTTTTAATAAAAGTGTTATGGTATTAGTGAAAGCTTTGTTGTTCTGTTTGTTTGTTTGTTTTTGTTTTTAATTTAGAAATATTTAAATTGCTGAGGTGGCTCAGTCGGTTAAGCAGCTGCCTTCCACTTAGGTCATGATCCCAGGGTCCTGGGATGGAGCCCCTCATCGGGCTCCTGATTCTCCCTCCCTGCCCTGCTCATGCTCTATCTTTCACTCTCTCTCTCAACAAATAAAATATTTTAAAAAATAGAAATATTTGAGGGGCACCTGGGTAGCTCAGATGGTTAAGCATCTGCCTTCTGCTCAGATCATGATCTCAGGGTTCTGGGATCAAGCCCTGCATGGGGCTCCTTGGTGGAGAGCCTGATTCTCCTTTTCCCCCTATTGCTCCCCATACTTGTGCCCTCTTGCTCTCTCTGTCAAATAAATAAAATCTTAAAAAAAAAAAAAGAAATACATGAATTGCCAAAATACCTATATGCTCCTGGTATATTAAATAATTTAATGTGAACCTTTAAAAATCCCATGTTTAAAGTGGGGATATAAATACTATCTCAGGATTATTGAAAGGATTGGTGGATACAAAGCCAGTGAAACACTACAATTAATAGGTAAATATTCAAACAACATTAAGTTATTATCTTACAGAAATAAAATTAAGATATTCACTTCAGGCTATATAGAAAAGTATTTGTGAGTTATTAATGTGAAATGGAAAAAGGATAGAAAACTATTAGAGTAGTAATTCACAAAAGAGATGTTATATTTCAGTTAAGTAGGAAATGGGTGCAATTATGATTAACACTGATCAAAAATGTCTATTGAGAGAGAAAAGCAGGGAACTTCAGGGATAATAGAAAAGAACAATAGAAAAAGAAGACAAGGAAGTAAGACATTTTTCTTTATCAAAGATTTTTTTTTAAAAAGTCAAAACTATTGTTTCCAGTGTCATTCACACCGGAGCCCATGGGTTATCCATTGATAAATTATCAGATTTCTGTGAGCCTTCTGCAAACTCAATCAGATAGAGATATCCTTTTGGATTCATCTTAAAACCAGTGATCCACAGTCACGGTTTCACCAAGTTTAGCAAGAATTTGTTATTAACGATAGCTGAAAAACTGTAATTTATAAATGGTTATATTCTGAATTGTTAGAATAGATTTAAGATTATGCTTATCACTGAATTCACTGGGTTGTTTTACTGGGAGAAAAGAAGTTACCATGAAAATAGTACACAGGAAGTTGCACATAACCTGTGATCTTTATTACTTTCGCAGTGCACGGTAGTATTGGGAACATATGAATGGTGTCCATCCAGGGTGGGAAACAGAGGGAGAAATTCTACAAACAGTACCTATTACTTTGTGAGCTCTCATGTGATCAATGCATTTCAGAAATGACATTACAACTATTTATAAATGTAAAGACAGCTATTAGCATTTCAAAACTTGGCTTAACTACATTGAAGATTTGTCCATTTTATTTTCCTAAAAAAAAAGTCCTAAACACAGGAAAACCAACAGCACTTCCAATTTTTTTTCCAACTAAATCCAGACCTTTTCTGAAAACTTCCAAAAGACTGAGATGGTGTTAAAAAAAAAAAAAAAAAAAAAAAAAAAAAAAAAAAAAGCAATTAAATAGGATTTGTTTTAGAAAGTGTTTCTTCCATTTGTGTCAGTAATCAATATAATAGGGGCACCTGGGCCCAGTTGGTTAAGTGTCTGACTTTGGCTCAGGTCCTGATCTCAAGGTCCTGGGATTGGGCCCCAGGTTGGGCTCCACATCCAGATGGGAGTCTAATTGAGTCTAATTGTCCCTGTGCCCCTCCCCCTGCTCATGCTCCCTCTCTCAAATGAATAAATAAAATCTTTTAAAAAAATAATCAATATAATAATAATCATTGCCTGAATACTTTGGCTTTGTTTATTATTATTTACAAATTAAATAATCAAATTAAAATGACTGACTTAGTATAATCACATACATTTATGCCAAACTCATTTAAATCATTTTTTCCCACATTCATTACTGTTCATATGATTCACAATCATATGTTGTTGTGATTACAGGGATTGTTGTGTTCCATCGGATTAAGGAACATTATTCATTTCAGAAAGAAAATATTTAAAATTTGTTGAAGCAAAACAAGTTTTTGAAGAGGCAACTAACTGAGGAAGGAGTTTCTACTTCTCTGCTCTAAATCGTATTCAAGTGGTTTTAAGAGTTCACTCATCTTCAGAAGATGACTAACCTTTTAGATTGTGTCTGCACTAGGAAACCCTCACACAATGATTTTGGAATGAGCCAGGTTCTCAAAACACAATTATACGTTATTATTTTTTCCATCTTGTGTTAGACCCATAATCAGATTGGAAATCTATAGTCAGCAATAATGGAGCATTGAGACAATTGTCTATATCATTCAAGCTAAAGAAACACTTTGATTTGAAATTCTGTATCTAAATGATGGAGGCCAGAGTGCTCCTTTGGTTTGAATGATTTGGATAATTGTTTCAGTTCTCCACTTCATCTCCCTGGTATAAATTGCCCAAAAGCAAATGTATGAGCTACCGTATTCATTCAGTTCAGTGAAAATACATACACATTTTGTGGCATATAAAGTTTGCGAATGTATACAGGAAAATAAAACAGAAAACTATGAAGGTATCATTTACATATTTTCAATGCCTCCTTTACAGAAAATAAATTATAGTTTGCAGGCTCACACGTGTTCGCTAAATTGCATTTTAGTATAGCTATTTATCACTAAACTACTTCTGAAAATTAAACAATTCTTAAAATTTGATTATCACAACGATGAAGAAAGAAACCAATAAAAATCTTCTCAGCTAAACATGATTTTCAAAACAGATATAAATTCACTTAGTGTCCCCACTTGCTAGAGTAAAGTATTCATAAGTTGCAGGACCAGAATACATGAAGAATTATGTACCTACATCATTGCCAATGCCCCATGTTCATGGCTTAACTGTGTTTTTGTTGACATGTATTATGATTGCTGTGTACTAAATGATAAGCGGAAGCCAACTAACATTTCCCAAAGTGGATCATTGTACTTGTTTCAGTTTCCCTTTGTAAAGCCGAAGTTCTGATCTGTGCCGGGAGCAGTAAAGCAATCAATGCTGATGAATGACTAGAAATGGTTTCTTTATCCCAGTCCTCAATGAATAGAAAGTTTCCATTATCTCATTCAACATCTTCACTCTATCAACCTGACAGGGGCAAGCAGTGCCACACTTCACTGCTTTCACTTTGGAACAGTATTCTACTTATCCGTTTCTAATATGAAAGAAAAATGAAAAATAATAAAGTCTGGAGAAAACTTTTTGTTTGCACCATATAAATGCCATCATCCGTCTTTCTTTTAATTGTTGTTCAGTTTTACCTGAGACATAATCATTTAAAATAAAGTGACAGAATAAAAATTCATAGAGCCTAATTTCTAACGTGTTAGGTCAAATAAATCAAGTTTTCCTTGTTGGAAAGGAAAAAAAAAAAAAGCATCTTCCAGACCTTTTTTGATTCTAATGGATATGGTACTTTTGTTCACTTTTCAAGGATTGGATAGCATCTTGGCTTCCTCCTGCGACTTTGTTCTGGCAACCTGGCAGCTTAGAAATTTACCCAATATTCACATATTGGGACTGTGCGAGTTCTTTTTTTCCCCTCCTTTTGTGAGCATTGTCTATCTCTATGGAGCAGAAGAGCATGTTGTAAAAATGGCAAGGTGTGAACTGGCCTGTCTTTGGCAGCGAGTCAGTAGGCTTTTGAGAAGAAAAGCGTCCAAGGTAACAGCACAAGATGTCAGTAAGAAAGTTTTTAGAACAAAAAATGGGGAAAACCATGGAAATTGCTTGGGCATTAATTACCAGAAACATCCATTTGCATTTTATTCTCTGCCAATTTTTTTTCTAAAATGCAGAAAGTCTTCTTTTCTAAATGCAGACAGTCTTCTCTGTGTTTAGAGCACATTCTTTGCAAAAGCAAGGTTCAGCCTCTAAATATCCTAGATAATCGACCCTGAACGTGAACAGGGCCCCACAGCTTGGCCATGTTGCCTCAGACATGAGCAGTGACCTTTGGGGAACCGGAGCTCATGCCTCGAGAAAAGACACTCTTTCTTTCTTACACTTTCTTGTACCTTGTAAGTTTCCATGTATATTTCTGATGATTGCATCTGTGAAATAAATGGCTTTTTGAAATGAGAGGATGTATCAAACAAAATGAAAGGATGTATCAATCAAACAAAAACACAGTTAACCCATGAACCTGGAACATGGCAATAATGTAGGTACATTTCCTCATGGCCTAGGGAAAAGAACATTATTTTTATAGGACTGCAAACTCGGAATTATAATCTGAAATATTTCATTGATCTCATGTTTATATAGTATCAGTTGTCCATCATTTCATTTTATTTTGGTTTGTGTCACTACAAAGATAGACATACCTATAAAAATTTTTAAGCATCTCTTAAAATGAGTTATGAAAATGAGCAAATTTAACAGAAATCAATTAAACCTTCATCCTCTATATAACACTGGTAGAAGGAGAGACAGCTAAGGGTATCTTATCACCAGGCAGTGATCAGGATCTTCTGCACCCTGATCCTGGGATGGGACAGTACTCAGTCAATGGAACATTCTAAGTGCAGTTTTCTACTCTGGCAATGAAGAAAAACAGTGCAAAACGGTATTTTTAGACACCGGGGACAAAACTCTTAGCTAGCTTCAAAACTTACTAAATAGGCCAAAGAAAGATGGCTAGATCCTACCAGAGGGAGTAAATTAATGTTGATTTTTGCCATTTTTCTCTCTCTTTAGATAAATTATGGAAACTTTTGTTGTTTAAAGCAACAACATTAATGCATGTGATTTTTCAGAAAGAATGGAATACACTGTAATAGGTGCAGTTACTAATGTAAAATGGTAAGTTTGTCTTATGGATAAGAACTTCAGACAGTGGTATTTTGAGGGGTTTTTCACCTCCTAGCAGTAAAAGTGCTTTGTACACAGAGGTTCAAAATCTTCCTTCATCACCTACTGGCTATTACTTGACATCTCTTTTCCTCAATTTCCTTATGTGTAAGTTGAGACTAAGTAATTGTGCCCACCACTTAAAGATGTTAGGATAATAAAAAGCATTAATTAGCAACTGTAAAATGGTCAGAGCAGTGTCTGGCATATGGTGAACCCTCCACAAATGTTGGTAAAATAAATTTTCAGTAGACATTTTTTTTTAAATAAATCCTGACACAAATGTATCTATTTATTTCCTAAGAACTGGCAGGAGAAACTTAAAGTCAAACCACAGAAAGTAAACATAACTCTTTTTACAATGTAGTAAAAGCTGTTTGTATCAGTAAAGTATGAGAAAAGCAGTAGAGTAACCAGCTACAAAACTGTGGGCACGTGCTAAATTTGCAGTTAAGCTTTTAATATATTTGTAATGAGCCTTTATAATCTTCAAACCTTGGTGTTAATCAAAATTAGACTTTGTGAGCATTAAAAGGACTTGTAAATAATGATATTTCTGAAAGAGTGGTGATAACAATAATTGAGTAATCTCTCGAGTCCAACAATTTACTTTTGGGGGTAGAAATATTTTATAGCATTTGTAGAAAGTCAATATCCAAAAATTCATTTTCTATTGGTTTAGCTTAGGCCTTTGGCCACAGAGTTACAGCTTTTTGAATAGGAGCACTTGCTTAGTTTCCACAGGTGCATTTCCTCTGGCAGATTTATATGCCTCATAAAAGCTTTATATAGCTCATAAATGCAGACTTTCAATCCTACAGGTACTGCTGGCCTGGAAGTTTTATTTTATCTTTCAGGCTGATGAAAATGGCACCTCCTTGTTGGGAGATGCTACTATGAATGGCAGAGCAATGGTATAAAAAACGGAAGAGAGTGATCCTGGTGAAAAAAGGTCTGGAAGAGGAGCTGTGAAGTGAAGTCCACAGGGAGAGCGAGAACTGCTAACTGGGAGCTGCAGGGGAGGAGAGCTTCACGGTGAGAGCCCAGAGACAGACAGAGCTGCTGCATGAGGAAGCAGGAATGAGTAAATGGAATAGTCTGGACTGCAAGGGGAATGAGCTGGAGACACGTACTGTATATTTACATTTCCTTACAATATGCTTTTTATTTTCAGGTCACTCTAGATGCTTTGACGTTTCAGGTGAGTGCAATTCAGAACTGTTTTTTAAAAAGCTGGGGAGCAAAAAATAAAATAAAATGCTAGTGAGCCTTAAAAAAAAAAAAAAATCTATTGCATTAAGAGTAGAAATCTATTGCATTAAGAGTAGAAATCTATTGCATTAAGAGTAGAATTTCCCAGAAATACAGTTATAGTAAACTTTAGCAAACGTCTATTACAAAGAGAGTCAAATAGAAACGGGATGTATAATATTACGATTAGGAGGAGGAAAGGAGTCAAATAAGGCATTAGTTAAGGATTTGCTTTTTACAGTTCAGCAAGAAATAAAGCCTGTATGGGTGCCAGCAGTGGAGATGCAGCAAAAGACCGAGATATATTTTATTTTATTTTATTATTTTTTAAAAGACTTATTTTACAGAGTACGCATGTGCCTGAACCTGGGAGGGGCAGAGGGAGAAGGAGGGAAGCGAACTCCTTGCTGAGCACCGAGGCGGGCCCAGGAGTGGTCAATCCTACAGCTCTGAGACAACCACCCCAGAGGAAACCAAGAGTCGAAGGCTCAACCCACTAAGGCACCCAGGAGTCCCGAGATATATTTTTTTTAAATATGAAATGAAATACATAGCGCTTAATGCATGCCGGAGCTTTATTCCTGAGAGTTTTATACATATTCCTTCTTTTACTTTTCCTAAGGATCCAGTAAGGTGAGTACTACTATTATCCCCACTTTTCAGAGAAAGGAATGTGTTTGTAGAGGGGGTAGATTAAGTCATCCAGCTACTAAGTGGTGAAGCCATGAGTTCTGGGCCTCCGTGGAGGACTGTGTCCGTCACACTTTCCACAAGGAAAGCTGACAGTGTGCCGCTGGGGCTGAAATCCAGCGCATGCTCACTAATCCAGTCACAGGGTTCCTGCCACTTAAACAAACTAAGCCTCTTCTGATTGGCTTATTGGTATCACCCGGGCTAAGGGCAACGCTGCAGAATTAGAATCCAGGCAGTGTGACCCAGGTCTATTTTAAATGTCACACTGAATAAATACAGGGAATGAAGGAAAGTAAGGGATCGAAGATGATTCCCGAGTTTCTCTTGTAAGCACCTTGATTTGCGGTTTACTGTTCCTAGTGAGTAATTTAAAATGTAGTCATGACATAAATTATGCTACACAGATTAAAATACATACTTGGAGTATGAGCTTTAATATCATTTCATTAATGTTTACCAAAAAAAAAAAAAAAACAAAACCAAAAACCAAACAAAACAAAACCATAACAGCCTAGGAAGAGTGCCTTAACTCTTCACAAACTTAAGTCCCAGAGGTTGATCTGCACCAGTCATGTCAAGCATTGTCTCTGGTTTCTGGGTGAGACCAGCCGTTGGGAAGCAGTGGCCAGAGCTAGGAAGGAGGAAGGAGAAGAACTCAGGGCACTTATTTCCTTAGCTGGACCACATCCCTCAACCGAAAATCAGAGTTCCTGCCAAACTGCTCTTTCTACAGAACTTCCTCCCTCTCTCTTTCTTTCTCTCACTTAAAGATTTATTTGTTTGTTTTAGAGAGAGAGCATAGGTTTGTGCGTGCATGGGGAGAGGGACAGAGAGAGGGGGAGAGAGAGAGAGAGAATCCTCAAGCAGACTCCCTGCTGAGCAAGGAGCCCAATGCAGGGCTAGATCCCAGGACCCTGAGAAAACACCTGAGCAGAAATCAGGTTTTGGATATTCAATTAACTGAGCAACGCAGGCCCTCCATCCCCTTCTCTTTTGTGTCCCATTCCACAGATTGTTCCCTCCCCAGCTGTGAAGGCATAATCAGAACCTTCTATTACTATAACATTGTACTGTACTATTCTGGTCTCACCAACTCTTTCCTTCTTTCACAAATTTACCCTTTATTAGGGTCACCTCAAACACAGCGTGATTACTTAAATTATCCAATCTGTTGCTTGACAGAACTCTGACCTAGGCAGTATCCTTCTTCCCAGTTTACATCTAAGGAGACTCTTCGTCACACAGTAAGTTCAGTCCAGTCTGAGAAGTGCATGATGATAAACAACAAAGATAAGGGGGAAGTGAACTAAGAGGGCATGAGAAAAAGTTTATAGAAGGTTGAAAAGTTCTAGAATTTCATCAGTTCAACAAACAAAAAAGACGTTACAAGCAAAAATCATCCTGTGCAAAAGCAAGAAAGAGGAAAAGATAAAGGATTGAAGGAACTACAAATAGATCTTTGCTGCTGCCTTGCAGGGAACCAGGAATGGTGAAAAGTGAACTCATAAAGGTATCCAAGAGACTAGATGATAAAAAGGAATAAAAGGGGTGGTCATTAGGGGAAAAAAAAATTCAGGATTTTACCAGGAGCATAAGCCTGACTGAGTAGAAAATTTAACTTGATTTCCCAAAGCCTGTTCATAATCACACAATAACTTTGATTTTAAAGACAGTAATATGTATGCACACATTTGCATACATTTCCTCTGCAATCATGCATCTATTGTATATATATTGATAGGCCATAGAGTGGTTATGTATCTCTGTGCTAAGTGAAAACTAAATATTCTGCTAGTAAAGGCTAAAGCCTAAATAGTTTGAGTGCCAGTGAACAAAATTTTAGGTGTAGAATTACATTCTTTATATAAACTTTCACATATGTGGATTTGCTTTAATCTTTAATGGAGGTTAAAGTTTTTGACTGTATAAGGAAAAGAGGTAAAACATTATCTTAACATATGGGCTTGCATGAAATCTCAGAACTTGCACAATTTTGTTTTCCTAAGCTTGATAGCATTTTTACATAATGACAAGATCATTAAATTAGGTGACATATTTTGTCTATGTTAGCAATCTGATTTGGAGAACTACTCCATAGTCAGCAGAAGGAACAGAGAGTAGAGCAGATAATGCTGAGAGTAGATGAGTTCTCTATAAAAGAGATAAAATTAGCTTCAATGACAGACATGAAGAGTATGGTTTCTGGTGTTAGATCTTTAAGATAGATTAGTGTTTAACCCTCTGTGTCTGTTTTCCTGTTAAAAAATAGACAATAATAATAATCGCATCACCTCAGTGTATAAGAGAACAGACAAAAGTAATACCTATAAAGCAAGAATATTTGGTAGCTGGTGAGTATCATACAAATGTTACATATTATGTTTGAAGATATTAATACATTAGCGGTCACGTTTTTTTGTTTTTTTGTTTTTTTTTTCCTTTAAAAATAAACATTTATTAAGCACTGTCAATAAATCAGTAAATTGATGAGTCCTGAACACTAATATAGTCCTTCATTGCCATCCATTCATACCAGGCCACTGTTCTTCATTCCACCTTGGTTCACTGTCTGCCTCTCCAGGACTCCTGTCAGTATCCCCATGGATTTTTAATGATATTGTTACTTTTAAAATATCTGCTTAGAAGCAAAATATGACAAAGACTAGAACATGTGGCACTAATACTTGAATAAAATCCCATAGCCAACTCATTATCATTTATCCTTCCTTCTTCATTATTACAGAATTACCGGGTGGTGTCATGTCATCATTATGAGCCTTGAGGATTTTAAAGATAACTTAGAAAATTCCACATGTGCCTGAATATATCCCCCCCAAATTGTTGATATAAACATATGTTGACATAAGCAATTCAAATTGGTTTACAGCATTCATGATAAATAATATAAACTGTGCTTGCCTTTACTTAGTGGATCAAGAGGAAAAAGCAAACAACAACAACAAAATCTGAGATGCTAAGAGCCATGATTGGAGCAGTACTTGCCAACTTTCTGCCAATCTCAATAAATTCAAGTTTCTATTGCCTTTTAAGGGCAGGAGGTAGTTCGACTATTATTAGCAGTTTAGATCAAGGCAGTGGGACAATTTTACTAAGTACAGTGTTTACGAATGGCTACAATATTCTTTAGCATGAGTAAATAAAAGAAGAGGTAAATATGGTGAAATAAAGTATACTATAATATATAGTACATATTTAGAATTTACAAACTGAAAATAAAGACATACCATTAACAAAATACTGGTATATTTAAAATGTTCATATGTAAAAAAAAATTATTCCACTTATGCTGTTTTATGTGATTGTCAGTATAATCATTGTAAAATTCATTTGAAATGTAATGAGTATACTTTGTCAAGGCTTTCTTTTTCCCTCTACGTTAACTCTCCTGTTCCATTGATAAGTAACCTGAATGGGAATTAAAGCTAATAACTCTGAATATATTAATCACAAATGACTGTTTAATCCATTAAAAATTTCAGTTATCTCTTTGTACACTTCTAGAGGGACTGAGCAAATGACATTAGAAAAAAATTATACCAAACAATAAATTTAAATTGTGTAGATTATAAAAAAAAATATGATGTGATCTTTCTGTACTTTATCCCATGTGAAAATAAGCCTGTAGTATATTATTTTGGTTTCAAATGAGTCATGTAATTTTTTCTTTCAATGGGCAAGAGAAAATATTCTGGCAATGTGAAAGAATATTGATTTAAGACAATGCTGGGTTAAATTAATATGGGCAAGATAAATATTGATTCAACCATGACTTAACTAGCTACTAAAGCCATCAAATGCCCTCTGTATTTTAAACTCTATTACCTGTTTTTTTCCCAATTTGAAATTGGTGAGAAGTGCTTTACAAAAACATTATTTCAACCTAATAGCTACTTTGGAAAGAACAAAAGAAAATTAAGAATATTTTTATGGGGCTAAGTAGTAAGATTTTTTTTATATTGTTAATAACCTACTTTATCTTAAATGTCTCAGATCATAACTAGCTATAATTAGCTGAGTTTGAAAAACTGCTAAAAATTCAAAAGCTGGTCTAAATATAAACCACAGCAATAGCTGTGTTTTGTGGCAGAAGACACTACCATGCAAACATTTGATCTATTAAATCAACTGCAAATGAAAATATCAAATTATAATAATATAGAGACATAATTTGCTAACAGTTTTTTCTATCTGGCAATATAATATAGCAAGCAGCATTCAATTATATTATGTAGTAACAAAAATCAAATAGGTATGATAAACACTTTTTTTCTTGGGGCTAAATAATTACCCTACAAGTTAAAGAGTTTTTCATATATTTTATTATTAATTCTACAGTATTTTCTTCTCAAAAATCAAGTTGCCTAATTGTTACTGTTTTTTCACCCAAATTAAATTGAGTCATCTCTATCATTGATCACACTCATGATGAGAATGTTGATTTACAGAACACTCAGAAAAATAATATCGGACATTTTCATTTAGTCCAATGGATCATGTTTCCATGAAACGTTTTATTTACCATCAAGTTATAGACTATCGATAAATAACTGAAGTCTGGGTATTACTTCTATTATAACTTTGATCCATTTTTTTTTTAATTAAGACTTTATTTATTTACTGAGAGAGAGAAAAAGAGAACATGCACGAGTAGGGGGAGGGGCAGAAGAAGATGGAGAGGGAATCTCAAGCCGACTTCATGCTGAGCATGGAGTTCAATGGGGGCTGGATCTCATGACCCTGAAATCATTACCTTAGCTGAGATCAGGAGCCTGTCGCTTGAGCCATCTAGGCTTCCCTCTTTGACCCACTTCCAATTTAAATTTTTTTTTACTTATCTCTCACCCTTATTTGAAGACAGTGACTATAGATACCTGGTATACCCATATGAGGCAGTTAATACACACTTAAGTAATGAACAAATATTTGTTAAATTAATAAATATGAATGTGAATGGTATGAATGGAGTTATGAGAAAAAATTTAGAAAGCAACTATGCTGTATGCAATGCAAGATTATTTTCATTTGGTTTAAACATAAAGTTCTAATTGATGTTTAAATATTAAAAACCTTATTTTATGATAGCGTAGATTTTTACAGGAAAAAATAGAACAATCTATAAGCAAGGAAGAGTTGTAAAATAGGATAAACTGGGTGAGGATTTTTCAAATGTTGGAATAAGAGGATAAATTTTTATAAAGTTACACAGATATGCATTTTTGCTTGAATTTAATAACTCTAATGAATAAAACCAATGTTAAATTATTCATGTATATCAAGAATCATATGTGTTTTACACAAAACACTGTACTAGCATCTTGGTTGTATCCATTATAGTTTTATATTATAATACATGCTTGGCAAGTATTTGTTGAATTGATGTTAATTAAGAATACATTTCCATTCATTTTCAATTACTCTTCATGATAAAGGAAGAAAATAAAGTGGCTAAATCAAACATTCCAGAAATGTGACTTTGTGAAAAGGAGAATAAAATACGAAACAAACATAACTCACACTATTCAAAATGACTAGCCAATATTCAGGAAATTGTATTATAAGTTTCTAGTTACTGAACTTATTTACAATAATTTATAGAAAGATGCCACTAAATCAAATACAAAAATATCATTTTATATATTTAAGTGGTTTTTTAAAGTAAAGACAATTTGGTATGATTTCATAATTCTAAGTATTTGCTCAATATAAAAACTAACACTAATACTCCTGAAATCCTCTGTAAATATGGAACAATTCTTATTAGAGTTAAAACTGTTTCATCTAAACTTATGGTACTTTCAGTGTACATAGAAAAAATATCATTCATATATCTGGTTTTGTATTTTGAACTATTAAATTCCTCATTCATTAATTTTAGAATAAATATTTTGTTGTGCTTTAACAATACATAAGAAAAGCTAACATTAACCACATACTTGTTCTATAGTAGCTTTTTTGGTGCATGCATGACAGTAAATTTAATATAATTGATGCTCTTATATCTCTTCACTATGCCCTTTTCAGAATATGATTTAAGTTAATCATGGATTTAGATATGCCATTTATTTTATCACATCTGGTATTATGTGCAATATCAATTGCAATAATATGTTTCTCATTATTAATTGGTACATCTTAACCATTTAAACTCAATTTCTTTATGTCAGATAATAAAAAGTCAGATCCTATTAAACATCAATATATCTCAAAGGGATTAAAATATAAGTTAAATAAATTTTGTAACCAATCAGTACACTATAAAACAAAATTATCAATAAAAATCCAAACCTGTAGCAGTAAATTTTTTCTTGCCTATATGCATACACTAAGAAAATACAAATATTTAACAAATTTCAGAATTCTAAAGTCAGTTTAAAGTGGAAGAAGGATTGAATTCAAACATTTATTTCACAATATGTTGGAATTAAATGATCTGATACATAGTCTGTTTAGTCACTACAACTATATTTTTGAATTATGATTAGTAGAACTCTGCTCAGATTCTTATATCAATATATCAAAAAACTGATTATTGATTACTAGAGTTTATCCAAAAGTTTATAGTTTCAACTCTTCCAGAGATTCTTCTTCATTCCAAATGAGTGTGAGAGGACCTTTAATTTTAACTTCTGTTATTCAGTATTATTTTCAATACACCTCAGTACAAATGAGAGCTTTTGAAAACTTCGAAAGGTAAGCTTAGCGCGCGCACACACACACACACCCCAGAGATCTACTTTTAAGAATCTTTATGCTTCTAGGTTGTATAACGCACATACAGGGGAAAAGCATGAACTTTGGAATGAAACATATCTGGCTTTTAATTAACCACTGTGAACCGCTATTTGAAGATAAGTGATTAACCTCTCTCTTATTTGGATCTTGGGATCATAGTCACTTTTATGTGGAAGTGATTTATTTATTATCAAATTGGAGGGGAAAAGGTAGAAGTTTAAGAAAGGACTAGAATATCAGAATCATTTACCATTAAGTGTTGATCAGATGATAGATACCTAGAGAAGTACAGGTGTGTGGAGAGGTGGAAGGTGGAGGGAACAGCCTCAGGCTGAATTCTCATTTCACTGGTGCTTGATTCTCCAACTACTTGATGGTTTTATTGCATGTTCTTCAATCCATAAAGCACTGATCCAGACTTATGAAAAGAACTCTGAGATCATTTTTCTTTGATGGTTCACATGGCAACTTCATTATGGTTGCCTGGATTTCCCTAGTTATGCAGAAGATTGCCTGGATTTTCTGGCAAGGGTCCTGCTTATGAAAACTGATGTGGAAATGGCTTGAGACTAATATTGCTCTCTAGGAATTATTTTGGTCTTTTTGTCTTTTGTAAAGACTTTTGGTCTTTTGTAAAGGTCTTTTGGTATTTTGGTCTTTTGTAAAATAGATAAAATAATAGCCAAAATGTAGCCAAAATGTCTTGTCTTAATGGGAAAAGAAAAACTAAACTATTCATTATTCCTAGTCACCTTCCAAATTCTAACACTTGGCTGTACTTTGTGAAGAATTACCAAAGCTTATTAATATTTCTTCCATGGTTTTTAAAATTTTTACAAATTAAAGCTTCATAGCAGGATGGTGGTGAGTGTGGGAGTGAAGGACTTACTCAACAAGTATACATAATGGAATCAATGATCTCAGAAACCTCTGACATCCCTAGGAGAGCTATTTAGGGATGGCATCATGTAGTGGAAAGGAAAGAAATTATATCTTAAGATTAATACTTATGCTTTTGCTCTAAATCGCAGCTTAGAAAATGAGAAATAAGGACTAATGAGAAATAATAGTTAAATTGTTATAAACATAACTCAAAGTATTGCTACAAAAACTATGTTTTCACAACACTTTTCTTTTTTGCAAGGTCAATAAAAGAGCAGAAATAAATCTTTACAATCTTATCTAATTTTATTTAATCTAGAGCTGTCAAAGATTCATAAATAAAAATATTTGCATATTTAGTCTAAATAAGCTGAGCCAGAGGAAGTTCAATCGATGCTTATTTTAAACTCTTTTACTATGCAAGGTTTTTGGCTGAGGTTTTACCTCTCTTTATTCAAAAGGACCCAAGAGAGTTATTATCCTTCAGTCAAGTACACAGCTCTTGCGTATTGCTGAAATTTTTGCTACGCTATTTGTTATAATAAATTAGAGACTAAAAAAGTCATCAGCATGATTAGTCATGTACCCAAACTTTTCATTGATCAAATGACTTTTATATGTATCTAAAATAAAATTTATACTTAGGATAGAAAAGATTTTCTTAACACCATAAAAGACTCAGATTATTACTCTCCATTGTAAAAAATATTGTAAAATTTAGTTTCTGATCTTTAACAATGTTCAATAACTATATTCCTTCTTTTCTGTAATATTGGAGAGATGGATACACATATGTTTGTATTTAAATAATCAATTCTATAATGGTTTTTATATAAGTATTTGCCTATTAAAATATGTAAATAATAAGAACATAAACATCATAATAAATAGTTATCTGAATTTTGTTCTGGCAGTAACTGACCTGAGAAGAAAGGATTATGAAAAGTACATGAAAAGGGCAGTAGCCTTATTCCCAGAAGTTCTGATTCTAATATAAATGGGAATGTTGATTTTTTTTCCTTCTTTTATTATAGGCAGGTCTCAACCAGGTATATATTCACCTTGGTTTGAGGGGACATTAGTTATGGCTGAACACTCTGATTCCTCACTCCATCTGGACAATTTAATGAGCAGACTCCCTCTTTCAAGACCAAATGAGATAATGCATGCAAAATCATTTTGAAGAGCATAAAGTACTTTGCAAATGCAAAGTATTATTACTTTCAGACAAGTAATTAGTGCTTTCAGTAATAAAGTACCTCTTGACAGTAATATATGAATTATCGTTCTTTGGAAATGACCTTCTAATCAGTTGGGCACATACCTTTGTGTTAAGTACTGTAACTTAAGCTACATTTTCTTAATTTCTTGAGGAGAATTCAGGAAATTTTATAAGAACAGGATATATCAGTCTATAAATATATATACTGCCTAGTATTTTTCATTGAACAGTATTTAGAACTCTAGAAAACTTCATTCATTAAACAGATCACTCAGAAATATATAATAACTATTTAAAATCAAATATTCAGTAGCAATGCTACTGAAATATAGTAGAAATAATATACATATTTTGTATAAAAAACTTCTTTATTTAATTCAAATTTAACTTAAAATGTCTCTTTATATATGTTTATTTATGAATCTGTGGGACAATGCAAACCTATTCTTTATGAATGGGCATATTTCCTTCTTAATTTTATTCTTACTTATTTTATTGATGTGTCATTACAACAATAATTGAGTTATTTTAATTCACTTAAAGTATGATTTCTGAACATATATTATGACTCTGTTTGAACAAAACAGGATCGGTGACATACATTGATTTCAGATCTTTTGAAGAGTTATAAGTAATGAATTCCATCAGCAAAACAGAAAGAATGAAATGACCATATGGGAGTTGAAATAATATTGAGTATCACTAACAAAAATATTATATTCTTTTTTTTATGAAGGAACAGCACAGATTTGAATTGTCAGAACTGTGATTTTGTACCATCTCACTTAGGATCTTAGAGATTTTAAAAGATAAAATTACACGTGTATCTACAATGGCAAAATAATGTTAAAATCCAGACATGGGGCACCCGGGTGTCTCAGTGGGTTAAGCCTCTACCTCTGGCTCAAGTCATGATCTCAGGGTCCTGAGTTTGAGTTCTGCATCAGGCTCTCTACTCAGTGGGGAGTCTCTGTCTGTCTCTCTGACTACTTGTGATCTCTCTCTCTGTTAAATAAATAAATAAGATCTTAAAAACAAACAAACAAACAAACAAAAAAACAGACATCTCCTGAGGTAAAGAATAACTTAAGCCTTCAGAGGACTAAAACACAGTAGCAAACAATTTCTACTGGGTTTCAATCTTTTCAAAATTTATTTAATATTTCATAATTTGATTATTAGATTAATTTCTTAAAAATGCAAATATATGTGATAGTCTTAATACATGGTCAATAGAGTTGAAACAATAAAGATTTTTTTTTGAAAAGCTGAGAAGTGAATATCATGATTTTTTTTTAAACAATTAGGGCTTATATTTCCTTCTTTGCAAAGTGAGGATTATATGGTAATAATGTTCTTTCCCCTTTCCACAACTAAAAAAAAATCTCATATACTAAATTCAAGAAAGAAAACAAACAAAAAACCTAAGCAATCATAACAACAAAACAAATATATTAAACTTAACAGAAAAAAAGAGAACTTAAATGGTATTAACTTGATTTCCTATAAAGTGTATGTGTATATATGTATATATTTTTTTCCAATCTAGAAATTTAAGGAGCCTATGGAGAAAAGTATTCTATCTCTGACATTCATTCCACTTCATGAGAGTACTTAGAAAAACTTGATGTAAAGACTTCTGATGCCCAAATTTTATATAAGAAATATTCAAATTGAACTTGTTTTTCTAACTGTATAAGAAATAAGACACTTCACTAAGGGAAGTTATCTTGGTCATGCAGCTGTTCTATTATCAGCAGAATCACCTTTCACAAAATACGCAAAAGAAAGATCTAGACAGGGAGATTGGATTGTGAATATTTTTTAAGGAAGTTTCTTGTATGTTAATTCTGGTTGTATGGAAGTTTCTTGTATGTTAATTCTGGTTGTATTACATTTCTCTAGCTTCTCCTTCAGAGAGTAAAATTCTACAGAAATACAAAATTTTATGAGTTAAACTATATCCTTGAAAGAGATGAGGATATTATTTATTTTGAATTTGAAAATAATATAAATAAAATAGTTTTTGATGATGTATGCATACCAAAAATAAATAGTTTTACTAATTTTAATAATAATATCTAGTGGTATAATTAACTTATTTATGAACTATGTTTTATTGACCAACTAAACATTTAAACTATAATTATTATTTATTCTTAAAACAAGAACAGTCAATTAGTTGGTATCTTTATAAACCAAGTACATTTTGAAGAAAAAGTGGTTTTGCATTGAATGAAACATGTTTTAGGAATCTAAATTTTCCTGATTATTACATTTTAACTTCAAGTTCTCTTTTAAAAACATATGCTTAGTATAATTCCTTTCCCCAGAGTATTTCTTTCCATAAAGTCAGAATGCTCTCTGAAACCAAAGTCTTCTCACGTATTTCTTCAATGATTAATGTTCTATCATCATCTAGGCTAATCTGTTTTTCAATACTCTCTTATTTTCAAGCACTGGACTTCTGTTGATGTTACACAGCGGTCATACTCTTAGGTTTATGGTGCTTAATAAAATTTTATTGCTACTTTTCTGTCAATCTCAAGAGTAAGTTAAATCTGTACATTTATAATTAAACACATGGTTGCTCAGAAACTCATTCTCAAATAATAAAAGGGGTTGTTCAGTTCCAACACTTAGTTTACTTTTCTATAAACTCAAAACTTATGCTATTAATCTAATTGTGATACTTCACCCACAAAAGTTTATGAATTCAAGTTGTGATTAAAATGATGATAAATCTCAAAATAATAGATATATCTATCACTGAACACAAACTCTTATCTTTACCAGGTGTACTAGCAGACTGAGAAAATAAACAAGATTTTGAAACAGCTTACTATCAGAAGAAATAACCTAGTAATTCCCTTTGAGAATGTTATACCAAACTCAGAGCTGGATTTCCTATTAGAACATATCCCCAAACCATTCATTTCATCATGTTAATTGCCTCCAAAATCGGAGCCATTAACCTAGTCTGATGAGATTGAATATGTTATTGATGTTGGTCTAATTAAATATTTTATGGACAATAACCATTATGTCAGAAGTTGAGATATGATAGCACCAATACACATTTTGTTAAAGTAATTTCTATGACCTTTACAAATAATTTTCACAAACTGAAATAAATACATAGTTCTATTACAAGTAGATCATTTCAAGAAATATAGCCTTTTTCATGTTAAAAACAATTTATCAGGCCAAGAAACCTCAAGTTATACATGTAAACCTAGCAAAAAATACCTATTTCCCCTTCACCTACTCCCATACATAACAATGTATTCAATAAAGCAACATTAAAAAGTTATTTATACTTTTATCTAAAATACTTTTCATTATACTGTGCTTAAACTTGGTAACAAAGCCAATATCCCACTGTATGAACACTAACAAATCAGTGGCAGAACAAGAAAAAGAGAAAGAAAAAACCTTAAAAAAGGTATTATGCAATTATATCAGAAATCTCATTCATCTATACTATAAAGATAATTTCTCTGGAATATATTCTTTAAACATTATAAATTATTAATACCATTATCAAATCTTAAGAGAATTTTCTAAAGTAGATTTCCAGCTTCTAAATCTCAATGTACACTAATAACCTCCATGAATATAATTAATGTTTTAATAAAAAAGATTTTTGTGACATTTGAATTTTATTCTTAAAGTCATTTTCTTTTTTGAAATGACTTTTAAGGAGTCCTTTACCTAAAATACTTTAAATATATTAGACCAATCAATATTTATTGAAAAAAATGACAAAAGAAAACAATTTCCTAACTCTACAAAAGCTCATTTTTGTTTTACAATTAAAAGTCTACATTAAAAGCTTTTCTAATAGAATTTTACAAATAGACTATGGTTCAATATTTTCTCTTAAATCTTGTTCTAAAACATTAAGCCTTGGTTAAATGTATTTCATTTGATCTATGTTTAATACTACATTGGCTAAAAAATGAGGTCCATCATATTTCTAAGATTAAAAATCCAAATTCTAAAGTTTTCTCTTAAGTCAGCAAAGCAGTCTTTATTTCTACATTTTAATGTAATTTTATTTTTCATGATTTTATAGACTCTTCAGTGTCAGTAGCTAAAATAGTCAGAAACATACCTTCATTTATGTTTTTAAACAATTTTCCATCTGAAATAACATCTACTGATGATAGCTATTGTCAAAGCAAGGCATTGCCATTCAAGAAGAAAGCACATTAACTTACCTGCTTTTTCTGACTGGTAAGATTACAAATCTTAAGAACATGAAGATATTCTCCCCTTAACACGCATGTGACTGACTTCAAATACCTTTTAAATATTTGATCGTGACTCCCAGTGATAGAGTGCTACAGCTCACTAATTTATACCTTCTCATGATTCAGCATTCAATCTGGTGCTTAAGCCAAGATTCTTTCTTTACTTACCCACAGGACACTAATAAAAAAGCATATAATACTTCATCTCCAGGAATTCTGATTTTAACCTTCAGTTACTCACCTATGAGAGAAAGAGAGAGAAGATAGATAATGGTCAGTATTAAAAATGCTTAATGTTTCATGACGTACTCAGGGAGCATCGTGATATAAAGAGGCCCTTTTTTGTTACTTTGTATATTGATATATACATGTATATATCTGTATATATATGTTGATATATACATGTATATTTCTGTAAAGTAAATTATACTTGAGGATTTTTACATTGTTATAATTTTAAAGTCTTTATTTTCTATGTCAGCTTACTTGGGAAAAAATATAATAAATCTGCCAGGAAATAATTTAGCTCCCTGAAAAAAAGCATCTTAATATTTCAAGTACATTGCCTTAAACAATATTTCATTAAATTACTTCATTAAGACAAATATTCTAGTAAAGCATTTGTTCACTGTCATCTAAGCTGTTGATCTCCTTCTTGACTTTTCCCTTTGGGTCCTTCCCTACACTCAAAAGTGCTCAGAGGAAAGACAAGTTATCCCAAGGGAAGCTGTAATTCTACTTCTCCCAACCTCTAGAGCTGAACCACCAGAAGTTGCTATCCTTCAGTGGTCTGAGACCACACTGTGTTCTTTCTAGGATACTTTCTATACCATAATTTTTTTTTTTTCCTGCTGTAAATAAGCATTAAAATGATGAGAATTATTTGGGCTGAAAACTACAACATTTGACATAAGCAGTGAAAAATAACCTACAGAAATTAGTAGTTAAATATATACTCATTAAAGTGGGATTCTATTCCCTTCCAGCACATAAATTTTGGTAAACTGATAAGTTTTTCAAGAGAATTCTGGAAAGTTACAGTTTCTGTTTTTTTTTTTTTTGTTTTTTTTTTTTTTTTTACCCTCTCCTCTAGAAGTTAACATGTGATAATAAATGACTTTACTTTCAATAGAAATTTATATTATTTTCAGAAAAAATAGCTATTTTTTTTTCAACTTTAGGATGTATAAAGCCAGAAGAAAAGAGTTTTATAAGCACTGTTGCAGTAAATCTCACAATATCCCTGTCAGGAGATCTTATTCTTGTGATTTCTCTCTTTTTCTTTCTTTCTTTCTTTTTTTTTTTTTTTAATAATTTATTTATTTGTTTGTCAGAGAGAGAGAGTGAGCGAGCGAGCGCACAAACAGGCAGAGGTGAAAACAGAAGCAGGCTACCTGCCAAGCAAAGAGCCTGATGCGGGACTTGATCCCGGAATGCTGAGATCATGATCTGAGCCACCCAGGCATCCCGTTATTTCTGTTTTTTTTTTTTTTTTTTTTTTTTTTTTAAGATTACTTATTTATTTGAAAGAGATCACAAGTAGGCAGAAAGGCAGGCAGAGAGAGAGAGGGGGAAGCTCCCTTGCTGAGCAGAGAGCCGGATGCAGGGCTCAGTCCTAGGACCCTGAAATCATGACCTGAGCGAAAGGCAGAGGCTTAACCCACTGAGCCACCCAGGCACCCCACCGTTATTTCTATTTTTAAATTAAAAAAAAAATACACAACAATAATAGTAAATACTGGGACTGATATTAGAACCCAAAGTATGTTTCCCCTCTCCAAAGTAATTTAAAAAATCCAAAATTAATTTTAAAAGGAGAATTTAAAAGGAGAATGATGATTAATTAGGTAATCACTTCCAAACAATTACACTGATCATTAAAGACCAGGATTTTCAAGAGCCTACAAAACTATCCCCAGTAAAGTACATCTTTACCTTTATAAAAAACACATGAAAAAAGCACATGAAACTATAAAATCTGATGTCTTATTACTTGAAACTAACTTTACTTTTTTATGGTACACAATCTTTTGAGTAAAGAAAAAAATTAAAAGGGAGATGAAGAATTAAGGTGATATGTAAGTATTCTGACTTAGAATTTGTGCTATTTATATGATACGTGATTATTGGAATTAATTTAATCAGTCAGGTTTTTTAAGTATCTATTTATAAGCTACTTCTCAAGTCTGATCAGTTTTTTCATTATATATAGAATATCGTCGTCATCACTGTAAGGTAACAGACAATCATCCAAAAATTCACACCTATTCAAATGGGAATATGCTCCGCCAGGAAATTACTTTTTTTTTTAGAAATCACTTTTAAACCACAAATCACTGAATGAAATGGTATATTATTTAAATACACATTTCTTCTAATACATGCCAGCAAATTCAAACATAATAGATATTTATAATTATTGCTAAGAGTTAATCTCAGCCTTTCAATAGTCCCTGATTCCCTTCATTATGTCTAGTCTAGTGGTTAAGAGCTTCGAATTTCTGGAGATTGGCTGGCCTGAGTTTGAATATTACTCACCTTTGATATCTGTGTGGCCTTGGTGATATCTGTATGACCTTGAGCAATTACTTAATAGATCTAGGCCTCTTTAGTCTAGTCTTCAAGATAGCATAACAGCCTTCATCAAATATTGTTTAATCGATATTGGCTATCTATTTCATAAATATTCCTTAAGGGTCTGTTAAGCTACTAGATTTTATATAAATATCTGGATTTGTCTAGACTCTAGTACCCATTTTGAGTCACTCAATCATGACAGAATTTCATCTTCTAAGAGAAGGAATTATCTATCGCTTCTTGTTTTACAGCATTTCCTGCTAAAGACTCCTCTGCCCATTGAGGTCCCCATTTGTACTGAGGTCAGTTTCATCAAGGAATTTCTTACACAAAGTCCACCAACGCCTTGAAATACATTAATATGTGTGTAGAGAAAAAGTCAAAGCTGTTTGGTAGGACCGACCAATTTATAGCATAGTTTGTTATGTATATAAGGGATCCATACAAATGTCCCAAAATTCTGTAAACTGTTTAGAAATGATTTTATTAAAAATTAAACTATAAGCTCATCCTCCAACTCAAAAGGAGCTGAAAAATATATTTAAATGGTAAAACATCTATTTTCATCCTTCACGATTAATTTTCGAAGTTTACATGTTCTTTAAAAGAGTAAACCTTAGAAATATATATAAGTGAACTATTTTAATATAATCTTGGTACCAAAAAGAACAGCCTCACCAGCACTTTCATTCAATTATTATGCTCACTTTGTATAGTTAGTTATGCTTAGAATGGACCTCTTACTCTCTGTCCCAATTAGAATGTAAAAGATGCTATACAAGTAAGGAAGATTAATACTCCCAATAATTTATATTAATGTATATAATAACATCTTACATGAGATGTTGGAGTCGACATAGAGCATGAAATCATCCATAATACCTAGCTTGCTAAAATGTAACTCAGAGGCCACTGAGGACTGGGAAGATTTTGGAGAAAGGTTTTGGAGAAGGTCTAGGCCTTTGGAATGCTAATGTCTTCCGGTGACCACTCTGCCATTGGAATGCCATGGGGGAGTTGCCTTTATTTATTTATTTAAAAAAAAAAATTATTTATTTATTAGACAGAAAGAGAGAGATCACAAGTAGGCAGAGAGGCATGCAAAGAGAGAGATGGGGAAGCAGACTCCCTGATGAGCAGAAAGCCTGATACGGGGCTGGATCCCAGGACCCAAAGGCAAAGGCTTTAGCCACTGAACCACCCTGGCGCCCCCTTGGGGGAGTTGCCTTACCCAAGCTTTCTCAGCCCAAATAGCCACCCTTTGCTCAAAGATATGAATGTATTGTCCTTTAGGCTATGTTTACCAGAACTCCTAGAACTTGCAGATTAACATACTGTATCTTTCCCATAAACAGATTGTCCTAGTTTCAGTGAGACCCCCTTGTCACGCATCACCTGCTTGAGAAACAGTGATAAGGATTTGTGATTATCCTGAAGCACCAGTAAAAGTGGGAGCAAAGAAGAGCAAAGGTATTCGCTCTGAGCATCGACCCCCTTGCCTTCTCTTTTTCACAGCAAAGTTTGGAGTAATCTTTCATCCATCGGTACAGGGATTGCTGGCCATTCCCAGCAGTGGAAGAGGTATTTGATCTTTTATGGGGAGCAGCAGTGGGGAGGTCAGTAAGGAGCTAGTGCTAGAGAAGTATGATTAGCTGGGACAACTCTGCGTTGTATTCTTTTTCTCTCCCACAATGCCCTGGAAATAACATAATCCATCTCTAAATATCACGAGGCAGCCTAACAACAGAGACCCCCAGATGCCAGCTGGGTTTCAAGTAGGTACCAGTAGGGTAGCAATAAAACTTGATGTGTGATGCAGGCCAACATACCCTGAGCATCTACAAGTACCATCCAACAGAATCTCAGAGAACAAGTAAAAGCATGGTTGCCTCCAGGATCAACTTTTTAAAAATCTGTTCTACTTTTTACATCATTAATTACCCACCTGAAAATACAACAGAAAATATAACTTGAAATAGCTTTACAGAGGCAAACAAGCAAAAAGAGAGGAGGAAAGGAAATATCCATAAAATGATACCAAAGAATAAATGCAGAGAGATTTGGTCATGCATGAGACGGCACTCTAAACTAATATGCAATTTTAATGAAGCTACAATGAAAGTTTTAGTACCACTTTTGAAGAAGTTAATTAGATTATTATAAAATGTATATTAAGAAATAAATGTTTCTAAGTATCTATGTCAATTAAAGAAAAGAGCAAATATGTCCAGCAGTAATTTTAATAGCATATCCATTTTGTGTTTTGCAGTTTATCATTTCTAGCAATTAGTAATTCTTTCATCAATTTTTGTAGGACATCGTGTGAGTTGTTTTTTTGTTTTGCTTTGTTTTATTTTTCTATATTCTATTCCAATAGAATACATAAGTAATTAGAATTTAGGGTTGTGGTACAAGTTTTTTCATTACTCAAAGACTCCAAAGCACAGAGGCCCCAGGACGCTAAATGTCACACAAACTCCCATGATGGCAGGCAACAGCTGATCAAAAAGCAATATAGCAAATGATTGTGGTCAAAAAGTGTTCAGTGTTATTACAGTGGAAATGTCAAAGAACTATCCACATGAAGGATCCTATATTTGATTTCATCTCAACGTTGGATGTGACTATTTTTTTCAAGTTTAGAAATTTGGCCTCCATCTCTCTTTGTCACAGATTGTAGATTAACAGGAGTAAGAGAAAGAGTGAGAGAGACAGAGAAAGAGAGAAATCACTCCCTCTACCTGAACCTCTAGCAACTACTGATCTTTATATTGTTTTTATTATTTTGTCTTTTCCAGTATGTCACGCAGTTGGAATCATACAGTGAGTAGTCTTTTCAGACTGGCTTCCTTTACTTAGCAACATGTATTTACAGTTCCTCAATGTGTTTTTGTAGCTTGAGAGTTCATATCTTGCTATCAATGAATAATATTCCATTGAGTATTGGATATATTACAGTTTGTTTAAAATTCAACTAGTAAAGGACATCTTGGTTGCTTCCAATTTGGGACAATTATAAATAACAGTATATAAACACTGGTGCAAAGGTTTTTTTGTGTGTGAACATAAATTTTCAACTAATTTGGGTAAATGTCTAGGAGTGTTATCAGTAGATTATGAAAATTTGTGTGTAGTTTTACTAAGAAAGGGCTAAACTGTCTTCCAGAGTAGCTGTACCATTTTGCATTCCCACCAGCAATTAATAAGTTTCTGTTACTTCACATCTTTGCTAGCATTTGATGTGGTCAGTGTTTTGAATTTTAGCATTCTTAGAAAAGTATAATGGTATCTCACTGTTATTTGAATATGCAACTCCCTAAAGAAATGATATCAAGAATCTTTCCATGTATTTATGTGCAATCTGTATATTTTCTTTGGTAATAGGTCTATTCAGATCTTTTGCCCAAGTTTTTGATTGGGTTGTTTGTTTTCTTACTGTTGAATCTTTTTTTTTTTTTTTTTTTTTAAAGATTTTATTTATTTATTTGACAGACAGAGATCACAAGCAGGCAGAGAGGCAGGCGGAGAGAGAGAGGAGGAAGCAGGCTCCCTGCTGAGCAGAGAGCCCGATGCGGGACTCGATCCCAGGACCCTGAGATCATGACCTGAGCCAAAGGCAGTGGCTTAACCCACTGAGCCACCCAGGCGCCCCCTTACTGTTGAATCTTAATAGTTCTTTGTATATTTTGGATACATGTTTATTGTCAAATATGTGTTTTGTGAATATTTTCTCCCAGTCTGTGGCTTGTCTTTTTTTTCATATTTTTTTAAAGTAAAAGAGTACAAAAAAGAGACTGTACAATGATCAAACTATGCATATTAAAGATCAGGGGTGTGTGGGTGGTTCAGGCATTAAGTGTCTGCCTTAGGCTCCAACCATGATCCCAAGATCCTGCGGGAAGCCTGCTTTTCCCTCTCCCACTCTCTCTGCTTGTGTTCCTTCTCTCACTGTGTCTCTCTCTGTCAAATAAATAAAATCTTTTAAAAAAATAAAAAACTTGGGGCACCTGTGTGGTTCAGTGGGTTAAAGCCACTGCCTTTGGCTCAGGTCATGGTCTCAGGGTCCTGGGGAGCCTGCTTCCCTCTTTCTCTCTGCCTGCCCCTCTGCCTACTTGTGATCTCTCTCTCTTTGTCAAATAAATAAATAAAATCTTTAAAAAAATCAAAAACAAATGTAAGCTTAGAGGAGACCTTCTTAAAGTGGTATGCAAGTTTATATTATGTATATAATCTTTCACACAAAATTCTGCTTTGATATTTTCTAGAAATGTTCTGAGCTTATTGAAATCATGTTGTATCTGTATCTATGTGCCTTTCTCTAACCGTTTAAAAATATTTATCATAACTTCGATTAGTGGCTGTGCAACATTTTCACCAAAAAAAGAGCATTTCATACTCCCATTGGACAAAATTATTAAAGCAAACAAACAAGCAAAAAACCCAAACCAGACAAAATATTTGTGATATAACACCACAAAAAAAAGGGGGGGGACCCAAAGAGATAGAATTGAGAAATATACTGATATGCTCCAGATTAAAGAACAAATCCCTTAGGCATTATCACCTTTAGAAAGACATAATGACATCTTTTTTTTTCTCTTGTTTTTTTTTTTAGAAACCTGGGCTCAAAGAGTAACAAAAGCTACCCATCTCTATGTCTTTTTTTGGTAACTGGTCAATAAACCTCCTGAAAGTAATATCCTACCTCTGTGTCCTTTATGGAACCCAGGAAGCAAAATATTGACTATAATCTTAGAGGTCGTGACCTATGTTTGTCCAACTCTGAACTCATTTTCCTTCCTTTTCTTATATTCATCCTCTTCTTTTCCTCCTAGTTGGTCTTGTCTTGATTATCTCCATGTTTAAATATTCTCTGTGTGGCTCTCTAAAATTTAGAAAAAAACAAATATCTATGGAAATCTAAAGAGATGATACCACAATGTCATATTTAATTCTACTATAGAACCTCTTCCTTATACGAATTAGGATATTTTTCAAATAAAGAAAAAATATGCATTGAATAAATGGACAAAAGTTTCCTATTTGTTAGAAATTGAATTGTGCCCTGCCAAAATTCTTAGCCTCTCAAAACTCAGGATATGGTTAACTTTGGAAGTTGAGCCTTTAAGGAGATAATTAGTAAAATTAGGTCATATGGATAGGCCCTAATCCAATATGATTTTGATGTTCTTTTAAGAAAAAGAGATTAAGACAGAGACAATACACAGACTGAGAGGTGACCATATGAGGGCACAGTGAGAAGGCAGCTGTCTGCAAAGCAGTAGGAGAAACTTCAAAAGAAATTAAACTAGCCAACACTTTGATCTTGGACTTCTAGTATCCAGAACTGTGCAAAAGTACATTTCTGTTGAATAAGCCCTTGTGTTCATGATACCTTGTTATGACAGGCCTAGCAAAGTAATATACTAGGGTTCCTCATGTACCTATCTATTTTGTGACAAGAAGGTTCACAGTGACATGTAGCTAAGGATTATTAAAAACAAATAATAAACAGAAACCCCAACTCTTTCTTATCCTTAAAATATTTTTAAGAGGATTATTGCAGAATGCTTAATTTCTTCCAATTTCCCCTCTACGAGCAGTATGTGATAGTTAATACTGCTGTTAATGAGACGTAAAAATAAAGAACAGCAGTAGAAAGGGTCTTCTGAAGCATTTGATGGAGCTGTTCCTTCCCCTCTGCCTCTGCTTAGTTAAGCTTTTTAAGCCCAAGTCTATTTGTTACATAACTGGATAATGACTTAATTTGAACAAGTTAACAATTTCACACCTTCTAAGCATAAGGTGAAAACTAAGTAAAATCACTAATCTAATATCCTCACATAGGTCACTTTTATTACCTATAATGGAACAATGCGATAAACGTGCACTTTCAAATTCAAACACTCGATTACCTGCACTAATGGAGGAAATAAGAACCGTAGATAATCTGAGACAGTGTCATTTAGGCTGAGCTTTGGAATATGTTTGTTTGCTCATTCCTTCATATTTGATAGTCTACAGATCCACATCCACCAAAATAATGATGTTATGGCTTTTAAAATAAATTCCAGAATCTCTGAAGCCTACAACTATACACCTGTGCCTGAAGACTTCTTCAGAAGTATATTCCGTGATGAAAAGCAAGGAATAAATCCTGTAGATTTTAGGAAAAGAAAATAAATCCTGTAGTTGTTGGGTGTTGTTGTTGTTGTTTACTATGTCATTTATCAGGCCAGGCCAGGCCCTGAGGGGAGGGAATCCCCTATTAGATTCCATTGCTTAATCTCTGCTACAGCCAGTCTGAGTTGATTGCCAGCATCATAGCTACTGATATGGGTTAAATATAGGAAAGGTCATTCTTTAAATGTCTTTCTCATCAGTTTAATAGCACAGGTTAGCTTACAGATTAGTTATTAGGGCTGGAAAGTAATGGAGTGACTGCTTCTAAAGAGACAGAATGCATAATCAGTAAGTTACAGTGCTAATTGGTAAAGGGCAGCTGTACATCTGCAAATACAACATCGGTTTCAGAACAGTCCTTAAATCCCAACCCCAGTGTCTTCTCCACCGTGTCCACTGCAGTCACTATAGAACATATATCCTGTTTTGTCAGTCCCTGTTTAGAAACTACAAATGGCTTCTCATTGCACTTAACAGAAAAGCCAAGCTTTTCTATGACCCATTTCTACTTGATATGACCCCTGACTTCCATTAAATAAACTTTTTAAAAAAATTTAACTAACATGTGCTGACACCCCAGGTACCAGATTCCCAGGAATATAAACATGGATGAGACTGAGACCCTGACCTTATACCACTTTCTATTCAGAATGGGGCATATGAAAAATAAAGAATTAGCATTCAAGAGAAAATTATTTGGGAGTGCTGGGTGGCTCAGTCGTTGTAACGTCTGCCTTAAGATCAGGTCATGATCTCAGGGTCCTGCGATCAAGCCCCGCATCAGCAGGAAGCCTGCTTCTCCCTCTTCCACTCCCCTCGCTTGTATTCCCTCCCTCGCTGTCTCTCTCTGTGTGTCAAATAAATAAATAAAATATTTAAAAGAAAAAGAAAAAGAGAGAATATTTTTATTGTGTTAGTAGTCTTGAAGAGGAAAAAAAAAATTTAACTTTGAAAGTTTTATGAAAGAAGTGACCTTAATGATTGTTCTACTAAGTGATATAGGAATTAGATATGCATAGATGGAGAGAGAGCAATCTAGTTTGAGGGCAAATTCTGAACAAGAATGGTGGGACAAAAATTTCAATGAATAAGAATGTGTTGAATTTGAATAAAACATAACATGTACAAACATTATATAATTAATGTGTTATATTTTCAAAGATATCACTTAATTGTCATCCTAACCAAATAAATTAGGTATTATTATCTCCAATTTATAGACGAGTCAACTGAATAAAATGTGAAGGCTCTATATGACCTATTATTCCAGATCCTTCAAGAAGGAGATGCTAAAAGGCAATTACACATGCAAAAGATTTATAGGAGAAAATGCCTGTGTTCATCAAAGAGGAGGGAGCCACTAAAGGCTGGAGCTATCACATTGTGAGGCAGGACCACCCTGAATGAAGGGAAGAGGGAAGGAAGAAAAGTTGAATGGAAGCATTTAAAATGCAGTACAATTCCAAAGAACGTTTGGCCAGGCCATCTGGAATCCTTCAGACTATCAAAGTCACATATCTTCCCAGAGCGGGCCTATCTCAATATCCATGCCATGTTTAGTCACTGGTTGGTAGCAGCCAATGGACAATGGTGCCTCAAAACCAACCACAGTGATGGAGTTCAGAGCACATCAGCCTGGGGTCAGAGGCTAGTTCCTGCAGAGGTCTGAAAGGCTACCACACCAACAAACTGACAAGGGACTGAACTGGTATTCCAACCAAGTCTATATAGTTAATTTAACCAAAATATAAAAATAAAGCATTATGCATACATTTTTCTCTCATAGACTAAATCCTTTAATTTAATTTTGGCCTCTAAATATTCTTTTCAACATTAACTAAATCGAGATAACATATTGATTTCTTGTTAAATTTTATTTTATTTTATTTTTTTTTTTTAATTTTTTATTTTTTATAAACATATATTTTTATCCCCAGGGGTACAGGTCTGTGAATCACCAGGTTTACACACTTCACAGCACTCACCAAATCACATACCCTCCCCAATGTCCATAATCCCACCCCCTTCTCCCAAACCCCCTCCCCCCGGCAACCCTCAGTTTGTTTTGTGAGATTAAGAGTCACTGCATGGACTAGAGCCTGTATTTTTTTATTCTTAAATATTTTCAAACAGTACTGGAATTTTTAGTTTCAAAAGCCACCTAAGGTCAGTTAATACCACTGCTCTTAAGTTATAGATGAGTTATTCAGGGTGAGAGAATTTCATGCCTAGCTAGAGTCACTAAGAGGATAGTATTATTTGGAATTGAGTACAGATATCCTGACTCTTATTTACAGTGTTTATCACCATTTATCACCAATTGTTTTTTCTCATTTCTCTTCGTTATTCAGCTTTATTATCTTACATGCAATTATTTCTATCATGATAGCCTTATAATTCTTTTGTCACACTCTCTTACTATGATATTAAAAACTAGCACCCACAGAGAGACAGCATAACTTCCACTGTACTTTCACATCTACTAGCTCAACTGAGTTTTATAGTTTTTGGTTTAGGTATTGTTTCTCTATTAGAACAAGAACCATGAAAAATTAAATAAGGTGAAAGAAGTTTGGGATGTTGGCTACTCTTATTCATTGATTCATTTCTGTGGCCAATCCAACTTTATGCTGTGAAGATGAAGATTAATAGAATCTTTTTTTTTTTTTTTCCGGTTCATTTCTATCTCGTTTCAGAGAATTGTCTTAGAGGACTATGGATGTAGATGAATCACATGAAATTGCTGCTATTCAACCACTTTGGACCTCCAGCACTGGCCATGTCTAACATTCTGCCCTAATAATACCTATCTTGAACATTCAAAATGTTGAAATATTTGGGAAACATTTATCAGGGAAATAATTCAGTCATTAAATTTACAAATCATCCAAATTACATGAGTCTCTAGAGGATGCCTCATCCAGTTCTGTACTCCTAACATGAATTCTACAATCACCCAGGTAGGCTGCATCATCCACTCTTCAAAGACACCTAGCAAGGACAAGCTAATTTCATTATAATGTCCAGGGATTTCTATCGGTAGTTAACCATTGACTTTAGTTATTCCTTATGCCTTATAGACTCAAGTTAGATTATCATCCACAGGACAATGTGTTCAAATTATTTGTTTGTGTATTATTCCCAACCAAATATTCTCTTCTTAAATTTGTTCTTCCCAGTAACCCTTATCATTCTTCTTATGATGTTATTAAACCATTCTGGTCCTTGTCCTATTTTATCGATATCTTCTTTAAAATATAGGTCTAATAACTGAATAAAATACTCCAGATAGATTTTACCTTAGGAGATTTAAATTTAATATTACTATTACTGCCCTCAGTATGGTCAGTATATCCAGTAAATGTCATCATCAAATTACAAAATATACCCTAAATGTTTAACTAGTCATATACCGAGATGTTTCTAAGTATCTAAACTATATGTTTGACATTACAGAGAAAATCATAAAACGAATGGATTTTTATCACTTTCTATTTAAATGTGTTGACACAGACTGTGTCACATTTATTTATTAATTTATTTATTTTGACTACGTCACAATTAGACAATGGTATAGAACGCTGAGTATATTGGTCTTGGTTTATGTCCCGAGGAAACATGTCACCAAGTCTCTCCACCCCTCTCCCAAAATTATGTTACATTAGAGACTGCATCATGAATAACATCATCAAAATTGGAACTAATTGACACTTTTTCTCAGTTGAAATCTCAGGAACTAAAAAAGACTTAGAAATTGCCTGAGGCCCATAGGCAACATCTTAAAAAAAATACTACTACTTTGTTGAAATACCTATATAGATTTCTAGTGTATTTCACTAGAGGTGTGGAAAACAAGAGCTTACTTTTAAAATATATTACCAAAATTTGGGATTTACTAAACACATAAATATGAGACAATGTTCATTTTATCAGTCTCTATTATAAGTATTAATACTAAATATGATAATACTATTTCATATGCATTCCTACATACTCAAAACGCCATGAAATTTAAAATTTAAAAGAATTCATTTGCTTCAAATTACATGCAGTTGTATTACAATAATATCATGTCTCTAGCTTCATTATAATCCCAGTCACTAAAATGTTCTTGACCAATATGATCTTTCTTTAACTGACAAGTGTATAATGTTTTCCAAATGGAAAATAGTTTCTTTATACAGGTGAGGTTGTGAACAGTAGTTGTTTTGGTATCATGCAGGTTATAAGAATATTTTTTAAAAATCAATATCAAGGTCATTCTGTAGCATATAACCAATTTTATTCACTTTTTTGACTAATGACTACAATTTTCTTTCACAGTAGCATAACAGAAAAATGTAGTTGCTTTTAAGGCTTATTCTCTGTATTAGATCTCTTGGAAATATATGTTGAAAGAAGATACCAGGGTTTTTATATAAAAATAATGTATATTTAGGCAGGATTGATGGCTACTTTTAAAGTGACAGTTACCTTAAATTACTATTGGTAGCACTGTGATACAGCAAGTGCAGTTCTGTTTTGAATTGAACAGTTTTGAAGGGAACATTTTAGGTTATAACAAGGTCAGTGTATTTTTGGAGTTTGCTTCTTAGGGTATTACATTCAGGAATCCCTGAGTTTCTCAATACATTAAATTTTCAAAAAAAAAAAAAAAAAGCAAAACAAAGCTCTCTAATTAGGAAACAATGTTTCTGTTTTATGTAAATATGTGCATTCTTTGTATTTATAATGTCCTACATTGCTGTTGGGATAATTCTTTAAAGCATATATAAAGTAATCTTATATTTTATGTAATTAACTCCATAGCACTCAAGTTAATTATTGCTTTTAATCTTTTAAATCTTTTAAATCTCATATTGTAAGTTTCAACTGGAAGAGAAGGTAGACTATGTTGCATACAATTTTTGTGCAAAATACCCAAGCTACTATATACACTTTACCCCTCTCTGCCCTCAGCTTCCTCATCATGATATTAGTACATTGTTCTTGCCTATCTCATAAAGGTTCCCTGGAGCATTCAGAAGTTATGATGTGATGACATTATTTAAATACTAGGCTCGTGGCCTCTGCACTGGACTCAGGATGCAGTGCTGGAAACAGAACAAGTTATACCAAAAATGATGTGTCATTAGAGTTTGGTTCCTTGCTTAGGGATTCCACAGACCTTTTACAAATATTTAAATAATTAGAGGTTAACATAATGTTTTATTTTCTTCTCACAATTAGTTTTATATATTTGACTGAGCCTAAAATATGACTTATTTCCAAGTGACCTTCTGTTCATATCAAGAATACAATTTCCATTTTTATATATATTTTTAAAAATAATGTATTGCTATTGCTATTATTGCTCTATTTCATAAAGCATGATATTAAAATATAATAAAGTTAATTTTTGTTATCAAATGACCAAAGACATGAGGGAAACTATTGTAAAAAGCATTTTGTTTTGATGGAAACATTTGCAATATTTGATTTATAAATACCTGATTTCCAATTATAAAACAAGTTTCCTTAAAAAGGGAAGAAAACTTGACCAATATTTAAAAACTTTTTCTTATTGAAATAGTCTTCTGTAAATGGAATAACATTCTATTATCATTACATTTAAATAATTTCCTTTCAATTTCTATTTATGCTTGTCATGGTACTTAAATATCATTTTTTATTTTCCTGAAAATTAAGAATGAGACAGGTTGCTATAATTTGAAAATGTTAAGTTTACAGAGGAAAAGATAACATCAAATAGCCAGAGTGAGTCCTTAAACATCTATATTTCTCTGTTCTAATTTGTTTTCAACAATTGCTAACATCATGATGGTATTATTATATTTTCATGCAGGGAAAGACAATTTGCTTTTATTTAAAAGAAAAGCCTCACCAATTTAATATGTAAATATAGGTACATTGGCATTAATATTTTCTAGAAGAATTTCACTTTTATTTGCCAATTACTATAAAATAGTTTTTAGTTCTAAACAGATGCTACTGAACTTCATTTGGATGTGTGTGGATTAAAATATCTTTACATACAATGTAAAATATCTGTACATACAATCTGTACATACAACGTTCTTCATTCCTTAGTATTTTTCACATGACTCTATAATGACATATATTTTCTGATACTTTTCTATCTTAATTTTCATTCTGTCCCTGCATTAATGGAGTTGGTTATGTTGCTGTTACAGCTTTGTCAAATAAACATCAGCAAATAATTAATTTATAACTGTATGTTAACTTTATGATAAGTATCAAATAAAGATATATATATATAGATAGATAGATAAATGAACACTCTTCCATATGAGCTATTTTATTCACTATTTTCTAAGCAATCTGATCTTCAATGAATAATCACTTCATATTTCAGATGAATATACCCTATTTTTAATTCAGTTTTTAGAGAATTTAAATATTATGTGTTATATAACTATAAGAAAATATATCATTACTTAAGTTATAAATATTTCTTCCAGGGGAAAATGAGATTAGATAATTCAAGTAACAGACATGTCAATGTAGATTTTGAGAAAAAGTAGAAAATGACTCTTTATAATAAACACTTCAATAATATTTTTACCCTTTTGTTACATTTTCTCTCTTTTATAAGAAAAGAATTTATTTATTATGTCTGGCACCCTCTAAAAATTATCTCTGTATTACACAGTAATATAAATCATTAAAATCCTATAAATGATTATAAACACAATCTTTATAGCAGGATAAATTCAATCAATGTTTTTGGAAGGAGACAACAACCAGAGAAGTTATGTATTTACCTAATAATGGTGTCTTTGAGTTGATATTTGGTAGCTTTTTGTCAGTCTGAAATATTAGGTTTATCATATCAAAGGATTTGACCTTCTGGGGTATCTTGTCTATGATCTCAGAATTTGGAGTGAAGAATATAAATAGTCATTATAAATTAATCTCTATGTAGGCAATTCTCAAATTATGCATGAGCGCCTTAAATGTCATTTAGAAATAAAACATTTATAAAATTTGTTTTAAAGTATTAATAGGTTATGACTCCAGAAGTAATTTACAAATATATTCTTTATCATTTGGGAAATACTTCTCCATTGAAGCAATATTATAAAAAAGGTAGTTATGACTACCTTTTTGCAGCTATTTAATACAGCTATTTAAATTCTGCCAATGTCCCCAAAATATAGAAGCCAGCCAAAAGATACACTGTATCACTTTATGAAAAAGAGCTTGCAGAATTCTACTTTAAACTGTCAGTTCACACGTGGATAATATCTCTCTTCTTACTAACCTTCAAGAAAAATTAGGTAACATCATTACCAAGTGGTTGGTAACTGCGTTAAGCCTTCTATCAAAAACTTGTCTCAGAGAGATGCACAATTCTACGGTTTTCTGGAAAGCTTAAGTGTCTAAATAGATGTAGGAATAAAGGGGGTGGAGGAGTAGGGAGAGGAGATCATTTTAGATTCAAGAAGATTTATAATCAAGATCTCTCTAGTATATGATGCAATATAAATTAAGAGAGGCTCCTCTCATTCTCTAGATTTGCAGTTAATTTCCTGCCCACCCCCCATCTCTTTTGCAGGAAAGTATCTCTTATTTGTTCAGTTAAATGGAGGCAGTGTGAGTTCACCTCATTATATCATATCATATTACCTTATTTGCTATTTTGACACTAAGTTACAGGGAAATGCTGTCACCTTGATGCATATGGACTCAGCAAAGAGGCTGGCAACATCTTGAAAAGAACTATGTGTAAGATGGAGAAATACAGCCTAGTTTTGAGAAAAAGTGACTGGAATGACAGTCTTAATGAAAATGACCAAACTGAAGGATGGTCGAAGGAAATGCTAACATGAAAGGCAGTGGGGGGCGGGGTGGCGCCTGGGTGGTTCACTGGGTTAAGCCACTGCCTTCGGCTCAGGTCATGATCACAGGGTCCTCAGATGGAGTCCTGCATCAGGCTCTCTGCTCAGCCAGGAGCCTGCTTCCTTCTCTCTCTGCCTGCCTCTCTGCCTGCTTCTGATCTCTCTCTGTCAAACAAATAAATAAATAAAATCTTTTAAAAAAAAAAAAGGCAGTGGGGGTAGGGGGATTGCCAAAAGACTTCTAAAAATGCTCTCCTTTAATACAGTAATCAGTAATTATCTCTTTAAATTTACTAATTAGTTAATGAGGAAAAATAACACTATTCTCCATATTTGGTGGAAAATGATGCTAAAAGTCATTGTCAAAATGCCAAAGACCAAAGCCTAGTTTCACAACGGTCTCAACAGACTGATGTGATCATCCAAATAAATCAAAGTGAAGCAGTTGATGCCTTGTGACTTGACGCCGAAGTCTTCCATTTCTTTGAAAACTTGTACAATAGCATTATGGTTGTACTATACTTTTTCTATTTGATATTTCCCTTTATTTTCTATTTTTCTTTCAGATTTCCATGACCTTCAGAGTTTAGTGATGGTTTTTAAAAAAGTATGAGAATCATCACAATAATTACGGTGTGTTACTGAATATTTCATGTTCATTTATCTCTGCCATCTTGTGTTTTATCTTTTATGAGACTGTCAATTATATTTTTCACCCAGAATTGCTTGATAAGATTAGGGAATCTCTGTCCATGATCTCCCCAAATATTCTGACTGTACAGAGCTGGTACTATTGTAAATTAAGTCAAGTTAGTTCATTTTCAGAGTAATGAAAAGTGAATGTTCTGTGCAACCTTTTAAATAAGGCTTTTTTTTTTTTTTTCCTGCACAGATGCCTGAAGAAACCCGATCTGTGATTTGAACAATAAAAGTTAATGCATTTGTGATTTGATTCCTTATCTTCAGACTATAAAGTCAAATTGGTGGGGGGAGGCAGTGAGATGTAACATCCATGCATTTTTTTAAAAAATTATGTCATTATTTATTTCCACATAAATTGGAGAAACAACCCTTACAGAGATAGTTAGGTACATAAATAGAAAAGTGTGTGCTTTCTAGAGAATTCTAACAGCCAATCCTGTTTTTGTTACTGAGTTTCTTTTTGATCTTGAGAAATCAAGTTAACCTTTCAGGACTTCAGTTACTTTATCTGTAAAATAGATAAAATATCTTCCTCATAGGACTTTTATTGGGAAAAGTAAATGCACACAAAGCACTTAGCACATCGCTTGCCTGAGTGCCTTGATAAATGTTTGCTTACTTCCCCAGATCTGAACCAATATATTTAAGAGGCCATGCACCTGAGCAGCCTAAAAGTTTAGGCCTCAAATATCCTTTGGAAGAACAAAAAGTCATGAATACCGCGCTAAAATTTGACTCAGTTTGTAGTATTTTCGAAGAAAAAATAAAAACGTCTTTAGTTTCTTTAAGCCTGATCATGAAAAAAAAAAAAAAGCTTTGTACATGCAGAAGTTTCCTACAGCCAAAGCATTTCATTTCTTCGCTGTGTTTACCGTTTTCAAAAAGCATAATCTATTTAATATGTTTGAGATCCAAAAGATTATTTAAAAATGCATGACAAATGTGTAGTACAGGTTTGGGAGGTGTTAGGATGAATACCAGAGAGTGTTCTCTCTGATTGGGAACAGCATTTCTTATCTGGAGTGACATCAGGTGACACCCGTGAATGTTATTTTTAAATCATTGGATATGCTTGTTGTTCCAACTGTACCAGCACCTGGTGAAATAAGCAGCTGAGGGGACTTGGAAATTTTAAAATAAGTGAATCGGAGATTATTTTTAATTTCAATTTCAAATGCTATAATCACCTGTATTTAATATTAGCCATATTTAGACAAGCTGCCTGTCTCCACTTAAATGTATCCTCTTTACTTCTGTCATTCTGCAAGTCAACAATTTAACTGCTTTCTTTCAATATGTAGATTTATCTTCTCCCATGGCTGGGTTGTCATTAAAACTGTCACAAAGTAATTATTTATGTATACCTATTTATTATTAAACCAGTAAAATCTTCACCCCTACTGACTGCCTTTCTCCCAGGTCACCTTGTGAGCAAAACTTTGCATTTTTCAATTCACTGTTGGTTTCCTATCCATCTTTGTGTATATTAAAGCTGCTGTACTTTGCTATGCCAAGTCTTATCTGACTAAGTCATACACCTTCCAGTATTGCAATCCTTTTGTTACAGTCTTACTATTGTACTTTTATTAAAACATGTCTAATAACATCACATAAAAGGGTGTTATAACAAAGTATCCCTAAGTCATAAAATTAAATTTGAGTTTTGTAATATCTATGAATTGACCCAGAGCCTGGAAAATTTAGGTCATATATAGAAAAAAAAAGTCAAAACTCAAGTATATCAATAATGTGAAAAGTGCATAGCAAATCAAGCTTTTTTGAGATGCTAATATTTAGTGCTTTCGGATGACATTTGAGTCATCACACAGTGTTAGAACACAGACTATATAGAAGGGATTATGTGTGGGGCACTGTCAGGGCAGCAAGGGTGGAAAAAAAAAAAACAGAATGCAAAACAGTGTTTATTCTTACAAGGGCCCTGCAGTCTGTTGGAGGAACTGCATGTGTGTCAAACTAGAATAATGCTAATAAAAACACCAGAAATACATGAAATAAAGAAAAAAAGGAGAGTGTTTTCATATGCTTCAATTTTACTTTAAAGTCCTTCTAAGAGATATGGTTTATAAACTTGTCAGGTTGAGCTTATAATAACAATAAGCCAAATGTTTGTCAAACTGAATTAGATTCAAATTAAAATTATGCCAATTGGCTGTTTTTCTTATTTTTAAGAGAGTTTTTTTTGGTTTGCATTTCATGTCCTTAACTGAACTTAAATGTCTTCATTTCTTTTTCATCTACTTTAAATCATATTCATTATTATTTTTTAGTCACCATTAAACCAGTAAGATACATCAGTTAGTCAGGAATGTTTGAATATACTTTATAATTGTGAATTTCAGTTTTGAATTTTAAAATTAATGGCTGCTGAAAGAACAATAGTAAAGTTTGGGCTTTTCTGGGAAGAATAATTGTACCGCACAACTGATGGGAAATAAAACAGAAAGACATGAGAAAAATTTCTAGATACCACGCAAGTGTACTGGAAATATACTATTTTACTTAAATAACCTATAATTCTCATGAAAGGAAATGTCAGTTACCCAATATACAAAGTAGAAATGCCTCTAAGAAATGAAAATAAATACTCAGAGGATGAAGCAAATAACCAGAGATAGCCTATTCATTTAGCCATATCCTAAGAGATTTGGAACAGACAGTTTGGATTAATATCACTGGAGATAAAAAGGGTTATCCTTCACAAAGGAAATAAGAACCAACATCTATCATTCTGATGAGAGGTTACATTTTTGCATTAAAATGTGTTTCATGCAAACATTAAAGCATATGGGCCGTAAACTTTCAATTTTGAAATAACTTGCTATTGTTTAATACTAAAGTAATTATTTGTCCTCACCGAAGTGTGTTTGTACATGTGTTTCTGTGTGCATCTAAGTAATTCCTTGTGTTCATTTGTGACTTCTCAAAGTTTTTTCTTTGTGGGGTCTCAAATTTTATTTTCTTAGAAGAGGTCAAGAAGTGACTACATTCCATTTCAACTATTCTGATTCTGAAGTGATTTAAAAACTACTTCTAATCCAAGGTCTTTCTCTTCCTAGCAATTAAATATCAGTAATCTTCATAATCTTCATAAACATATGAAAATATATTTTATATAATACCAAACCAGATATAAAATAAATGATATTAAATGAAATTGAGAATTTATTACTAGAAAAAGGACAATTAGAAAAACTTAACTTTTGAAAAAAATCTTAACTAATTTACTAATTTATCATGATAGGCTGAAAAAAAAGGCACTTAAATCAGTTTATAAAGTGACCTAAATTCTTCTACTGTAATTTTACTGTATAATTTGACAAGATTTCATTTGTAATAAAATAATGACTTCAGTGATCAAATATTCCCGTGTCTGTTTTGACAGATAAGGAAAATTAGGTTAAGAAAAATTAAGGAATATCATCAATACCAACAGAATAAAACAAAACAAATCTGGGGCACAAGTAAATGCCAGAACTGGAAAAGAGATCATTACAGTCAAAATCCAGAACTCTCTGACTATATCACATTAGGATTCTAGCGTTTGGTTTGGTTTTCCTTGTCTTTATGAAGTGTTTCTGTTGTTTGTTTTAGGTTTTTGTTTTGAATAAGTTTGAGCTATTTCTCAAAGAAAAATTATACATAATAGAGATTAAAGGTCACAAGAATCACAAGAGCTATGTAAAGATGTGAAGAAAACATTTCAGGCTCAATAATCAAAAGGTGATCTTGATTTATGTTCCAAATCGAATATTCATGTACTGTGTTGTTCAGCCTCATAACTTTTCCTTTCAAATTCGGAGGGCATTACAAATATACTGCCATTGGAAAATTTAGAAAAGTTTTTTGATAATATTTTACTAGCAGCAAGTTATCTTCATAAATAATCTATGATCTATTTACTGTGATTCTCAAAGGTATTTCTTACGTTACTTACTAAATGTAATTCAATTATTTGTTGACATATTGTGATATTAGTTTCTTTCTGTTTATATAATTTAAATGCAACAAATTAATATAAACTAATTTCCTTAAAATATCCATATATCATATTTACATTGGATGTAAAAAGTCTTTTAACGAGCCACAATTTTATAAAGCATACAATTTAAAAAAACCTCCTAGGTATTTCCTTAATTATTGTTAACCATTCCATGATATAACCATACAAAACACAGCTATGTTCATTTCAGCTCTAATGAAATCATCACTTTTCATTGCAAAGAAACAAAATTACTTAAGACTTTCTTTGTCAAATTTCAATGACAGTATCAAAACTTCTTACAGGCATTTCTAATTTTATAAGCATTATCTATTATGCCTGCTATTAAATGAAAATAGAGAAAAATGTTTTAAAGGGGGTGTACTTTTGACAACCTCATATTAATATGAGGAATGGTATTTCTTTAACAGAAAATAGGAGGAATGGTATTTCTTTAACAGGCTAAAAAGTCAAAATTAACAAATACAGTTATATACATGTTATAAAACCTATTTTACTTGGGTAGATCTAATAAGAATGATTAATGTCAATAGTTGAAAGTCTGAAAATTCTATGAGGAAAAAATGTTTAAAGCTTGATTCAATCATTTGCAGAATCCATCATTCAGTATTATTTTTTTTAGATCTCCATTTTTATGAAAGAATAAGATTATGGTTATAATATATAATATGAATAAACATTCATTACTTGTTAGAAGAATATTAATAAGAAAAGCCCTATACACAAGTATTCAAATAATGAAAATAGTTAATAAAAACACATCAGTTCTTCAAGATATTTAGCTTCAAAATAGGTGTAAATTGAAAAAGATGAGAGATACTTTGTCTTATTAATACTCTTATTAATAAAAGTTGCTATAGGAACTTCAGCTACTAGAAATACCACTCAGATCTCATATATTACATGTTCTGGACACTTCAAAGAATCTGGAAATGTCCAAACCAAGAAATATAGGTTTGCAAGAATCCAATATGGGGATTTGTACCCCAATAATAGCTGACCTTAAAAATCCTTATATAGCTTCTTTGATTTTCTAGGTTTCATATTTCCTCACCTCATCAGTCCCCTATTTGGACTATCACCTTGATTTTGCTCTGTCATTAGAGAATCTCATTTTTAAAATATAGAAGTCAGTAATTACTTCTTTAACAGATTTTTTTTTTTCTGGAAAGACTTTCAGGATGACTCCTGTACTTGATCCAAATGAGGTAAATACACTGCCCTTACTTGTAAGTACTTCTTTTTGAATCAGCCTTCTTAATCTTCTCACCAAATGTGAGTTCCAATAATCTTTGGTTTAGCATCCCATTTTACCAGTATTTGGTAAGTAACAGGTGCTCCAAACACTGAATAGTGTGTGTGTGTGTTTACACACACACAGTTACTTCTGACTAAGTTACTTCTGACTAAGTAGAAGTCACAGGATACTAACAATTTTGTATACCAACAGATACCAGTATTTTCCTTTTCATACCCATAATCTTGAATACTTTTCTTAACAAATATGCAAAATGGGCCTTATTAACTTCTGTTTTATAGATGAGAAAATTGAGTTTCCGAGAAGTTAGAGACTTTCCTAAAATCACATATCTTAGCAAAGGACTCCACATTGATCCTTATGTTATTCTCAGTGAAAAAACTATTAGGACATTAAAATATATGTTTCTAATTACAATATCAATTACTTGTATGTTTTCTTTCTTTCTTTTGTTTTTTAGAGTTCACCAAGCACTGATACATGCATTATTCAATTTTATCTGCATAAGACACCCATGAATTTGATAGATCAGAGATCATACATATGTGTATTTTTTTTAAAGATTTTATTTATTTTTTTGACAGACAGAGATCACAAGTAGGCAGAGAGGCAGGCAGAGAGAGAGAGGAGGAGGCAGGCTCCCCGCCGAGCAGAGAGCCTGATGTGGGGCTTGATCCCAGGACCCTGGGATCATGACCTGAGCCGAAGGCAGAGGCTTTAACCCACTGAGCCACCCAGGCATCCCCATATGTATATTTTTCAAGGAGCAGTTGACAGGTCACTTCAACTGTACACTATCACAGATTCTTCCACAGTTGGTCATATATCCCTCTAGAGTAAAATTTCAATGTATGTGTGTGTGTGTGTGTGTAACTTGGACTTTTCAGGATTAATTATATTTACTTGACTCTGGGTTTGTTTCTTCCACTTCATCATGAGAGGCTTCATATTAGGAATCTTACGAACTTCTTATTTTAGCCAATTGAACCATTAAATCTGTGTACTGCTGTATTTATCAGAAAACATATTATGGTTCAATCCCCCATCACATATGTTAGATATTTGTAAATTCAATTCACCTGCATTCAAGACAACATTTGCCATAAACATGTACAACGCTAGACACTGAGAGGAACATAAGGCTGAAAAATTCTATTTCCTTTTAAAGGTTTGTAAATCTTAGAAGTCTGATGAAAATAAATTTGTGAGGGGTGCTAGTGTGGCTTAGTTGGCTAAGTGTGTGCCTTTGGCTCAGACTCAAGTCCTGGAGTCCCAGGATTAAGCCCCACATCAAGCTCCCTGCTCAGTGGGGAATCTGCTTCTGCCTCTCCCTTTGCTCCTTCTCTCTTTCTCTAACTCTTTCTCTCTCAAATAAACAAATAAGATCTTTAAAAAAATAAATTTTTGAATTATCTATTGAAAGAACGATTTTCTCTTTAAGTTTGTTTGTTTATGTCTAAACCATTTCTCTGCCTTTCTCTGCTTCCTTGCTTCTTTCTCTTCCTCTCTCTCTCATACACACACAGACATATAGATTTAATTCAGAAGATATTTTCTGGCTCCCTCTCCTTCCAACATTGCTAATCCATAGTAAGAAAGTTACAAAAACAATAGCACAGACATATTACAATATAAATATAAATAGAATAGCCAGTTGCTCACTGTAGGGCATTTAATGTTTTATGCACACTAAACTGCATGTTAAACATGTCATGAAAAAAACCCATGTTGTGTGGTAGTAATAAATGTAAGACAACGTGAATCATGAAAGAACAATGCATTGTAATGGATCAGTGAAGCTCAAATGATGGAAAACCTCATAGAAGTTAAAACTATAAATAGCTGGGCTTCCTGCAGTGGAGGAAAATTAAACACATAGCAATTAAAGAAGAGTGAAGACATATAATTCACATGGGAAGAAATAAGTGAACCTAACTCAGTGAAGTTACAACAATAATATAATCAATATATTTTGTTGTTCACAGGTTAGAGAAGTGATTAATAACTGCTATTGTTATATATGTTAATATTTATATATGTATTTGATAAAAATGTCCAGTGAAAATTAAAATGTAAATCATAAATCAACAAATTCTGCTTTTTATTTTTTTTTATTTTTTAACTTTTTTTCAAATTCTGCTTTTTAAATAAAACTACAAAATCACCTGTGAAAATTAAATTATTTTTTTATTGTGTCATATGAAGCTAGCCAAGTGATATCACTAGCATGATTTATACATAATTCAGTGTATAATACTTATTGAGGGGTATTGTTACAATGTAAAAACAAACAAAAAAACCCCAAATAAAAATGTCACTAGCATTGTTGTGAACATGTAAGAAAGGTAAATTAAGCTGTGAATAGTCACAGATAGAGAGTATATGACCATGTAAGAGAATGTAATTTAAAAAAATCTCTACTCTAGAGACACAATGGTCATTTTAATATTCCTAAATATTTTATACCAACAAATACTTTGAAAATGTGAAGTGATAAATAAATTATGTGTTTACAAACAAGGCTAGGATATTTCAGAATACTATCGGTTCTCTACTGGGAAGAATAATGATTATGAAGTTATAATTTCTATGAATTAGGCTAGTTTGTTTTAACATATGTGTATGGAGTACTACTATGGCCAACGTATTGTGTTAAATATGAAAAAGGAGAAGTATAAGAGAAAAGTCATATCACTAGCTTCATTATGGTAACTAAATACAGCAAGCCAAGACATTCTGGAAATATTCATGGACGAATGGGAAAACCATTGTGATCAATAATGCAACCTGCCCCAAGACAAAATACTTCATACAGATGATGGATCTAAGATCTACTTACAGAACTAATGGTCCCTTCAGAAAGTGCAATCACCTGAGAAGATTATACCTTTAACCATATAAACATATTATATTTGTTTTTAGAAGTCACCGTTTAAAAAACAAAAAAGAAAATTCAGGGCAACACCACGATAAAAAATAGACATTATGACATTTGGAAAACATAACGCCAGAGTTAGATAATTTTCTTAGGCTTATGTTATTACACTGGATGCACTGAACAGAAAATGGAAGAGTCCCTAAACAATACTTCCCAATTCAGTGTTCTAAATGGATTAGAGGAAGCATCATGGTAGAGTCAAACATATTTGTGTGGGAGTTCCCAGTTAATTAACTATCTGTATGGTTTTAGACAAGAAACCTAATCTCTTGGAGCTTTTACATCTTCATCTGTAAAACGGAGATAATATATAGGCATAAAGTTGTCTCAATCTATCTTACTTACTTACACCTATCTCTAGTTTCAAACAGAGTGGCACAAAAGATGTGCTAAAATAAATGTCTTTGGAATACAAACACTTATAAGAGGCATAGTACATTATTTTCCACTTTGTATGATATGGGGTTAGGTCACCTTGTTAAACTTCCATTGTACACTGCATTGGCAACAACTGTTAATATAAAACTGTTTATTTAGCATTGTTTTATTTTCCTCAACCTTTAACTAGACATAAGATCATGAGGCCCAAATACACATCATTTTGTTTCAATAACTCAATAAATGTATGTGCAATGTGTAAGATAAGCACTCGATACATTTCCTTTTTCTCCAAGATTGAAAAATACAAGAAACAAAAAAGATTGTTACCAAGTTATTATGGGTATGAAAGTTTCTGTAATTGATAACTGCCAGTGGTTGTCCTAAAATATAGAAAAGGTTTTCCCTGGACCAATTAAGATTTCTGGTTTACTAAAACTCATAGGATAATGATTTACCATTTATAATTTACTTTTACATTTGTATTCTGAGTCATTCATTCGTTCATTAGCAAACACTAAAGTAATATTACCTAAGAAAGAATTAAAGCAAGATGGTCCTTGCCCACATCATGCCCACACAATTTAGCAGGAAATTGAAACATCTGATTCTCAAAAAATACCTTGTGATATAATTAGGACAGCTATTTTTAGCTTCAACGTACAGATTCGTGAATAAAAACTTAGAGAAGTTAAATGACTTTAGGTAGGTGATAATTAGTAGGAGTCAAGGTCTTCTAAGAATAGGGTTCTTTCCACACACTGGGTTTTCCTATATATTTTCATGTCCATTATCAACCAAAATAAGCTTTCATGTACTTCAAAATAGAAATCAATACACTACCTTTTTTTTTTTTATCTTTTCTAGGATAAACCATTTTAGACCTGTAAACCTCTTTATAAATCTTCTATATCCTCTCAATATTGTCAAATATTACTGAAGCTGAACTACTCCCCTGAGGAGTTATAATTTTAAAATATAAGCCTCTTAGAGATTATAATATTTGATTATACTTTGAGTTGTAACTCATGATAAACTATGATGGAAGAGATCCAAAAACCTAGTAGTCAAAGTCTTTTTAAAATCTGAATATATTGAACAAGCTATCAGAAAATTGTAATTTATTTTTATTTTTGTCAGCACAAAAGAAAAGCATGTACAGCGTGTTTGCCCATAGCAGTCAATGCACTAAGACACCTCATACTTCTGGCACTCATTTTAAATCATGTTCAATAACAACATGTTTAAAATGAAGGCAAGCTGTCATAAGGCAAGCTGGGGTAATAAGAGTTTGGCAATTAAAAAGCACCAGCACATTTACCAATCTGAATATTCAAGAATTGTAAATCATTAATCATAAGTAAACCACCTGCTGGGGACACTCTAACCCAGCATAAAGATTTGCCATGTGCATAATTGTCAGTTTCAGATTGAATTTTTATCCAAGGAACAATAGTATTCAAGATGATTTGGGTGAAACTTTTATTAATTTTGAAAATAAAAACAATTATAGCCCTCATGGTATTTCAGATATTGAAATGGTCCTGTTTAAAATGGCAATGGTTTTCATAGTCCATTACATTGTTATCAATTATTAAATAGCTTACTGTTATAAGTGATGAAACAATATTTAACCTTTGTTTTACATTTTTTTTCTGCTGTTATCACAAAGAAAAATGAATCTGACTTGCTATAAACTTAAGAGTTTTAGCTAGGCCTATAGCAATCACTCATTTTTTAACACATATATGTAAATGTATAGCCTACTTCGCTATAGACTGTCTGCAGTATTTTTACAATAATTAGGTACTCTTACCTCCATAGTTTTCCAATTAGTTACAAAATGTGTGCGTGTCTTGCTGGTTTTCGTGGCTTATTTATATTGTCAAAATCTCATTACTCACATAAACACGTAAATAAGAGGGGGTGAAAACCGTAGCCTTTGCATTCTCTATAGCCTCTACAGAGAGATCCTAAGCAGCGAAATCTTGGTGTTGTGATGTACAGAAATGGAGAAGAGTATTAAACCATATTTAAGAATTAAAAAAAAAATCTCATTACTTCTTTTTATGATGAAATGGCTAAGAATTGAGTGGGAATTAACCATTTGTAAAACTTTAAATAATTGCAGTAGAATAAAAGAGAACCTCCTTCTTCATGACACTTCATACATTAAATCTAGTTGAAGCACTTTCCTCATTAGAAGTCAGCAGCTTGCTGAGACTGAACAGAAGGCCACCACTGTCTCAGCATCCCACAAGTTAGGCTGGTGCTTGAGTGGTGGTGGAGGGAGCACACAGAGGTTTCACAGTTTCCAGGTCTGACTGATGGGACTGAGACAGCAGATTCCCCCAAAGTGGCTCACAGAGGTTGGGTAAGAAACCCAGAAGGGTGGGGGACATAATTTTGACTGAGAGGCAGGAGACTTGAAAAAGCCAATACATAAATCTCTTGGACTGGAACCCGTAGAAATCAAATAACTTTTACGATATTACATAGCCAAGCTATGCTACTATGATTTGAATTCTGAATCTAGCTGCACGGGCAAAGTTTTCCCAATGTTTTGAACGTGTGCATTTGTTTATTGGGTCTTTGTTTTGTTTTTTTGAGCATGTAAATTTGTGATACATGCCACACTTTGAGTACTTTTGACACTAAATCCATGCTTTCGTTCGTTTCCCACTGTTTCAGAAAGTTTAGACTCCATCAAGAAGACTAGTAGCACCTGGGGTGTTTCTGTCCTCAAGATATTTTAATTTATGTTTGATGATGCCAATGCAGGTAGTTCTTGGGTGAAACTTCAAGAATATGCGACATGATGCCTCTTGGAAAACTGGGACCACATAGCATCTTAAATCATATGGCAAAGCTGCCGAAAAAAAACTGATTCCTAGGTAGCAAGCATGATGGTTCTAATGCATGATGATTCCAAATGCCCCATAACTAGCATAGATTTCTTTCATAGATCTCTGTGAAACTCCAGCTTCCCAATCCTCTTTATTTTGTCTCCTTATTTTTTAAATCCTTATTTTTGCTATTTATATTCTTTCTTGATTCTACACTATAATCAATATAGGCATTTATTACTTTTCAGTCATCAGGCAATAGCTTCTTTCTTTTTAGATCTTTAAGATCATCGCTGCCATGACCTGTCTTAGCAAAACACTCAATAGCTTATATGCTTTGTCCAGATTGATTATTCCTTGCAACCCACCATACTTGTTCTTTCCTAAATGTGTTTCTGATCATGCCACCCTCCTACCTAAAGCCTCTCTTTGGTTTCCCAATAGTTCAGAATCAATTCACTAGTCTACAAACCCTGTGTGTTCTATTTTCCTCTCTTGAGCCTTACTTTTAGAAATACTGCCCTACAGTCTCTCTGGTCCAATCGAAAGGAGGATTCTGAAGTCCCTCCCCCCAGGCATATTTCTGCGTGCAGCAGGACTTCGCAAGTGTTCTTCCCCCTGGAAACCTACTGTATGATAAACCTAGTACTCTCTTCTTTCACCAACCTGTCCTCCAGATGTTAGTACCTGGACTATTCCCATAGGGAGTCTTCTCTGACCTCCCTGCTTGGGTAAAATCCCTATTATATGATCACACAAACTCCTTTTCAATACTTTATACAGCTGCAATTTTACATTTTTGGTGTAATTATTTGATTAGTATCTGTCCTCCACTGTGTTTTAAATTCCACGTGGGTAGATACAATGTCAACTTTTGCTTTCCAGAGCTCTCATACCCAGTACGTGGCCCAGTTTAGGTGTTCAGTGAATGCATGTGTCAAAGGTACAAAATGTTCAAAAGGTATTTTACGCCCCTAGGGAAATGGGAATCATTCTACAGGCAAGAGGGTGACGAATTGTAAACTTGGCAGAGCATAGTGAGATCTGCGACGTAGGAAGGTTTATCATCGCAGCTGGAGAACGCTCTGGAGTGGGGAATGACTGGAAGTGAGGAGGAGGTCAGAGAGCTACCGTATCAGACTGGGTTAGAGAGAGTGAAGGTCCGGAGAAGGAAAGTGACCATGAAATGGAGGGTTGCGGAGTTGGGATACTAGCGTTTGGAAGAAACATGGGAATGATGGGAATCCTTGGAAAGTTCCTATTCTGAAACAAGCTAGATGAGAGATCAGGAAGTTCTATCATGTAAGAAGAAGCAGATTTTGGAGAAAAGTATAAATTCTTTGTTTAGTATAGCAAAGCATAAACTGTCAAATAAGCTTTGACCATTTTTTTTTTAAATTTTATTTATTTGACATAGAGAGATCACAAGTAGGCAGAGAGGCAGGCAGAGAGAGAGGAGGAAGTAGGCTCCCTGCTGAGCAGAGGGCCTGATGTGGAGTTCAATCCCAGGACCCCTGGGATCATGACCAGAGCCTAAGGCAGAGGCCTTAACCCACTGAGCCACCCAGGAGCCCCAGCTTTGACCATTATTATGGATAGGTCTGCTACTCAAAATCTAGCACCACCAGCATAAAGGTATACACTGAAACAAGGAAAAAGAGCTATCATACCCTTGATATCATCCTTCCTCTAACTATCCAGTTCAAAAAAGCAGAGTTATAGAACTAATTTACAAAGTTCTGTATCCTACAGAATATGTCCATCTCCACCAAATATATCTCCAGGTATAGCAGTGCTGCTTCTTCTTTTTTTTAATTTATAAACATATAATGTATTTTTATCCCCAGGGGTACAGGTCTGTGAATCGCCAGGTTTACACACTTCACAGCACTCACCATAGCACATACCCTCCCCAGTATCCATAACCTCACCCCCCTACTTCTTTATTTACACTGTTATAATTTCTGGAACCTCAAACTCTCCTTACATTGACCATGAAAGGCTGAAGCATCTCCCCTTCCAAAGAGTTTCTCTGTCTCTTCATTGTACTGCTTAACCATCCATCATCCATTATTCTGCCAGACTAAGCTCCTTAAATGCTGCTTTCATCTTAAAATAACTTATAGTGGTTTTCTGTTGTTTTACATCTTAGTGGTTGACATCTAAATCAAATTTGGTCTTTTTACAGCCCTCAATAAAAGACCGGTCTTAACTGCCTTTTCTCCAACATGAACCCTGTACTAAGTTAGATCCTGCGGTTCCCTGCTGGCCACTTTACTCTCCACCTTTTCTCCTGCTTCATGTCAGTCCTATTAGCATGTTAAGTGCACAATAAAAATTATGCTTCCCGGGGCGCCTGGGTGGCTGAATGGGTTAAAGCTTCTGCCGCAGGCTCAGGTCATGATCTCGGGGTCCTGGAATCAAGCCCCACATCGGGCTCTCTGCTCAGCCGGGAGCCTGCTTCCTCCTCTCTCTCTGCCTGCCTCTCTGCCTACTTGTGATCTCTGTCTGTCAAATAAATAAATAAAATCTTTTAAAAAATTATACTTCCCATATCCTTCACAAATATTTCCACCGTTTCCCACTTCACATTAGTCTTTACTTTCTCACTTTCTAAAACATGTACACACTTATTTTGAAACCTTTGATATACATTTCCACTTTTAAAGCTGTTTGGGGTTCCTTCCTACTCCTCCACTTCTTGGCAGCCCAAATGGCGTGCAGCAAGGCATTTAGCACATGCCAGGTGCTCAGTGTGTTCTCTTTGTGATGACTAAAGAGGATGAGCTCTTGTCAACCCCCAAGGAGGAAGATTTTAAAAAGTGGAATTTCCTGAACGTGTTTCTTTTAATGTCAACAGGACACGTAGAAATACACTATAGACGACGACGACAGTGCCTGGCTGGCTCAGTTGTTAAGTGTCTGTCTTTGGCTCAGGTCATGACTCCAGGGTCCTGGGATCTAGATCCGCATTGGGCTCCCTGATAAGCCGGAAGCCTGCTTCTCCCCCACCCACTCCCTGGTTTGTATTCTCTCTCTTGCTGTTTCTTTTCATCAAATAAATAAAATCTTTTTTTTTTTTTAATATACTATTGAGAAAAAGGGGAAGATAAGTGCTGCTTTTACCAAATAATTAAATTCTAAAATACTCCGCTTAGAAGTTGAGCAAGAAGCAATAAAATTTCTCAGCAAAGAACAGCTTCAGATCTTGAAGATTCAATTTTGTGCATTGTAATTGTGCCATCTAGCACACCCTGAAGTTGATTTGACGGGCCTCTAATTTGTGTTCCTGTGCTTGACCATGGGATGTATTTTTCTCTTATTATGAATGATTTATTATAAGCTGTCAATAAATATATAACTTTACATGTAAAATTCCACTTTACATGAGCAATTGGGTTCTTTAGACATTGTGACAACAAAGTTGGTTGGGCTTCGAGTAGTTAGTGAAAAATAATTGCTTCATCTGATTCTCTAAAAGTAGCTCTTCTTTATCAGGCATCTGTTGACCCTGAATGTGGAAACCTTCCAGAGATCACAGGTTTTCCATTAGTTCCAGATTAATACCTCTGGAAATTAACAAAGCAGTGTTTCTGATGATGGATGTTAGGGAAAAGTGAATCATCATTTAGGCTTTCAGAATTTATTAATACCTTATACCCCAGTTAATAATGTAACCTATGTATACGTTCATGCAGTCACTGTAGTCACATGGAGTCACATGTAGCCACATATATCGTGGAGTGTGGGGAAAAAAAAAAAAAAAAAAAACTTCTGTCCTTATGGTGCTTTTTTTTATTTAGGACCATTGATTTTTATCAGATCCTATAATGTAATTAAACTACAATCAACTTAGAGCACAAATATGGAACCAAAGTTTACCGGTTTATGGTCCAGTTATACCAGCAAAGAACTTACCAGTCTCTCAGCATCTTCATTTGAAAATTGGAGATTATAAAGAGTATTTTGTCAAAACATTGCACTAATTATTAAATATGTTAATATCATTAGGCACTAAAAAATGTTTGTCATGTAGTAAATACTAAATAAATGTTTGCTACCATTATACTCAATCTATTATAAGACTATTAATCAGCAATGTGTGTATTCTTTGTAAAAGTGAGTTGCTTGCTATTGGTGAATCAAAAATAAGGTATGATCTATCTAAAATATGTGAGTAAAAGAGAATGTGAGATGGCGCAAAACTTTGCATTAGGTTATGTAAAAAGAAAGTAGTAGGTCACTCTAAGAACGTAAGTTTACCTAGCTATTAATTTTACAAAGATAATTATTTGCTTCTCCACCTATCTCTGTTCTAAGGACTTCTATTTGTTTACATATATTTTGTCCATAAAGTATCATTTATATGTACTGATTACAAAGCACAATCACCTATATGTTTCCCTTTTCTAAAAATAAAATTTGAAATAAAAAAAAAAAGGTTGCTACACATTTTAGCTCTTTACGTATCTGTCTTTTGACTCTTTTTTAAAGATCAAGTTAAATAAACACTTGGGATTTTATATGTACTTGACTAATTAATTGGCGCCGTTACCAATCTCATTGCGTTTATTAAGAAAACTTTATGAGAACAATAAATCCTAGTTCATCAGGGGAAATTAAAACTTATGGAAGTTAGTAAGAAATAATAATCACTGCATTCTACAAGTCGAGGTCGGCAGCACAGAGGAGGACACATTCCCTTGTTACATTCGGTGATTCGGATCTGCCGTTCATTAATTTGCTGAATTACTCGCCCGCCAATTCTTGCCCTCCGCCCTCTCTAAAAATGCCCTACTCAAAATTATCACCTTTCTTTTAAATTTCTGCAGCCACTAATTTTGTGTGAGTTTGGGGAATAATATAATTTCATGGACAGAATTTACTTATTAATTTCCTTAATTCATTTTAAACCCAACCACAGCACAGCCTTGCCATTCAGAGACAACATTTTGCAGAAGGTGAACAGTATAAATTTCAACACAGAAATGTGCCTGTGAAGTTTCACGTTTCCGATGATGGGGAAGAGTGGTTACAACCCTTTACAAGAGGTAGAAAAAAACATGTGGTGAAAGCAGAAAAGAAATTTATTAAGGGAAAAGAAGTGCCTAACCACAAATAGCAAAGAAGAGAAAAACTTTGGCTTTAGCAGGGAACAGGAATCCTGCTGAGATCTGGTGGAGCTGTGGTGGTTAGCCCTTGCAATGACCCTTGCCTTTGAATATTCATCCCATTTGCAATCCTCTCCTTTTGAGTGTGGTCTGGACCTAGGGACTCATTTCTAAAGAATACAATATAATAAAAGTAATAGGATGACACTTCCAAGATTAGGTTACAAAAGATTCTGGCTATTGTCTTGCTCACTCTCTCGGTCTCTTTTGCTTTTGCTGAGGGAAATCAGCTGCCTCATGTGAACTGCCCAATGGAGAACTGGTATCTCTAGACAACAGTCATCAAGGAACTGGTATGTGCCAACAGCCATGTGAGAGAGTGAATTTGGATATGGACCTCAGTGGGGCCTTGAGATGGCTATAGCCCCAGTCTCCACCTTGGTTGCAGCTCTGGGAGAGGCTTTGAGCCAGGGTTCCCAGCTAAGGCTTGCCTAGATTCCTGACTCACAGAAATTATGAGAAAGTAAATATTTGTTGTTTCAAATCTACCTCATTTACTTAATTTAACCGGAGTTATCTGTGCCCATGCACATCCATGCATTTGCTGTTAAAAGAGTAGCTTCCGGAGGACAAAGTAATACCTAAGAAGTTTTATACACTGTTTATTTTAGAACATAAATGTATATCAGTTTATTTATGTGTCCTCTTGATAAACATAATAGATTTTTTCTATCAAAACGAGCTATTGATTGGAACTTAAATTACCTAAACAATTGTTTCAAATCCCTCATTTGCTTTAGCTTTAGATTATGAGATGCAAACATTATTTATTCAAGGTTCAGTGTGCTTCCACTTATCGTTTTGAAAAAGAAAAAGAAAAAAAGCTTGCAACCTAAATTTGAGGAATGGAAAGTTGATACCAAATCCTCTGTAATCTGTCAGAGGAAAACAACTCCCTTTCAAGTCACAGGAAACCAAAAGCATGAAATGCCATTCTACATGGTTTCACTTATAGTTAATTCCATAAATTGTGATTAGTTTGAATATATGTAATATTAATAGCTAACTTTCTGCATCAACAGATGCAAACTTCAAAACCCTTGTCTATTTGCTCTTCATTTTTAAAATGCTTGCTTAAAAGATATAATATCAAGGGCTTTTCATGCTTAGAAAAAGACAGATAACCAAATGTAATCCTACAATAATATTTCTGCTTAAACTAGGTTATGCTGATTGACATGTACAGGATATTTTTATGAGCATACAAATATGAAAAAAAGAAATACACATATTGAATCCTATCTATTTTGAAAATAAAATCTAACTATATGAACTATATAACAATATAATAAAGTCTTGTACTTATATTATTAAAAAAATCAGCAGAAAATATCCTGAGCAAATACAGAAGGAATCATACCTTTGGGAAATTATTATTCTCATATTTTAACAAATATTTTTCACGTACTTGAAATGAACCAAAACCCACAACTGGAACTGATAAATCTATCTGATCTGATAGATATATAGTAATTTTGTGGTTACTTAAAATGCATTTCTGAAAAGGTTTACCAGCTATCTTTCAAAATGATTTGTGGATACACATAACATTAAGACAAAAACAAAGAACAAATAAATTTTTAAAATGACAGCAAAGAATAGTGATACTGAAAATATTTTAGAAATATGTGTTTTTCAGAGGTTTCTGCTATCAACATAGCCAACAGAAATTATAATTAGCACCCAATGCCATTGTCTAAACTATTAAACATAGGAATCAAAATTTCTAGAACCAAAAATTTAAGCATTGACATGTTTTAAAATATTTCATTAAGTTTTATCAATTACTGAATGTAAACATCAATAGTAACTCGCATCATTATTTTATGTAAGGGAAAAATACTAATTTCATTCTGATACACTGGGATTTTAAGATGCTTCACAATACAGGTATGTTAAAATGTAAAAAAAAAAATGTGCATGTTATGTCAATGAAATATGACAATCACTTTATTATTCTAATCAAAATACTCCAAAAAAAGCCTAAAGGTCTGCAAAGATTTGTTGATGGCATATGTTTGCGCTTTTTAAAGTCCATTAAAATTACTTTTTTCAGCTACTATTTTTTTAGACAAGAGTTTTTATTTCTGTGCTTATAAGAATCCACATTGGTTTTTAATGACCATCAATTACACTTCAATTTTTCATATTACTCATGAAAGAAAATAATTTAGACTTCTTTACAGCACTGCCAATTGCAATTTACCTTGGCTCTTTCAGGAAAGAGAAGGTTCATAAATCAGCATGTTAAGCATTTACTAAGTGACAAAGAAACAAAATTACAAATGAATAATATAATCCAATATTTTCCTTCAAATAACAAATTTAATATAGTTTTAGTAAAGAGGTTCTTAAATTTATGATGGGACATTTCTATTTTGTATTTGAGTTTTATTAATGGAAAAATTCTCAAAATGAACCTTAAAAAGGTTTTTGAAAAATTATTAATATTACCTTGCTTTAAAATTTTAATGAATATAAAGTCTCAAACTATTGGGAAATCTTTAAAACAATAGCAAGTTAAATATTATGTTGGTGGCCTATAAAACATAGATATGATAGAATATTTTCTTCCAGCTTGTTAAGCCATGCAATTTCACTGTACTACAAAGAAAAGGCATCTTTTTTTTTTTTAAAGATTTTATTTATTTGACAGAGAGAGATCACAAGTGGGCAGAGAGGCAGAGAGAGAGAGAGAGAGAGAGGAGGAAGCAGGCTTCCTGCAGAGCAAAGAGACCGATGTGGGACTCGATCCCAGGACCCTGAGATCATGACCTGAGCTGAAGGCAGAGGCTTAACCCACTGAGCCATCCAGGTGCCCCAAGGCATCTGTTTTAATAAAGAGCTGACTTTGGGTTCTAACTGTGTGACCTTAGACAACATAAGTCCCCAGAACATTAATTTCTTTAACTGTGAGAATGTACATTCCATACATACTTTTTTTTTAAGAATTAAAGAATGTTAAAAAAAGAAGAAAAGAATGTGTATAAAGACTCCAGTTCAGTGCTTAACATTTAATTGTTATTCCTTATAAAAGGCACTTGCATTGTTTTATAAGAACATAAGGAGACACCTCATATAGTAGTCTTTCAACAAATACTAACACAATAAAAATTTAATTTTTCCAAGTGTATTAAAGCAAATAAAGCTCACCTTCCTTTAATGTATTCATAGAAATTATCAGTCCTTTTAGCTTTACAGTATAAACACAGAACTACATACATGTAATTTATCAACCTGGTCAGTGCACCTTAGGAATCATTTGGTAACATCTGGAAACATTTTTGATTGTCAGGGCTAGGGAGGGTCTACTGCTGGCATCTACTGTGTATAGGCCAGAAATGCTGCTAAGATCCTAAGGTGGACAAGATTGTCCTCAAAACAAGGAAGATCCAGTCCCAAATCTAAGTTGTGCTAGTACATGTTTCTAAGGGCAGCCATTAAACTATGTAAAGATAATAAATTATGATAAATACAATAAAAGAACATGCCTGGAGGTAATAATTTATCTCCAGATTTTTCTAATTAGGATTTTTTTTTCATTGAAGATTTTTAAAATGTGGGTTTGTATTCTCTCTTCCAGCCATCCAAGATGCTTCAAAGAAAAGAAAGCTAAGGGAAGAAAGTGATCCTGCCTTGCTGTCATGAAGAAGCAGGAGGCCAAAAAGGTGTTCAATCCCCTGTGTGAGAAAAGGCCCAAGAATTCTGGCATCAGACAGAACATCTAGCCCAAAAGGGAACTCATCTGCTCTGTCAAATGGCCCCGCTATATCTGGCTACAGAAGCAAGAGGATATTCTCTGTAAATATCTAGAAGTTCTTCCCCCCTTCCATTAACCAGTTTATTCAAGCCTGAACCACCAAACAATGACTCAGCTGCTTTAGCCAGCCAACAAATACAGACGAGAGGCAAAGCAAGAGAAGAATCAGAGTTTGTTGGCTTGGACTAAGAAGAGAGGTCTGGCAAAGGGGATGTCCCCACTAAGAGGTTCCCTGTCCTACATGCTAGGGTTAATACTGTTACCACCCTGGTGGAAAAGAAGAAAGCTCAGCTGGTAGTAATTGCACATGAGGTTGATCTCATTGAGCTGGTTGGCTTCCTGTCTCCAAGGAGAAGATGGGAGGTTCTCTATGGCATTATTAAGGGAAAGGCCAGGCTGGGGAGTCTGGTGGACAGGAAGACCTGCACCACTGTTGCCTTCACACAAGTTACCTTGGAAGACAAAGGAGCTCTGGCTGAACTGATGAGAGTTATCAGAGCCAAGTACAATGACAAAAATGATGAAATCCACTGTCACCATGGAGGCAATGTCTCGGGCCCAAAGTCAGTGGATTACATTGCTAAGCTGGAAAGGTAAAGGCACTCACCACCAAACTGGGCTTAGTGTACACTGTTGAATTTTCTGTGCATGGAAGTAAAAAAAAGTTCTGTTTTAAAAAATGGGGGGGGGGGGTTTGCTATCTGCATGCTTGTTAGTTGCTAGACTTTAGATTGTGAAGTATTCTATTTTTTCTTTTCAAAATCAAGTATGTGAATAATAACACCGTTCCACCATTGTTCTGGAACATAATTATGAATTCTTTCCTAGATGTTCAAAACAATAATTTCTGTGGATTGGTGGATCTCATTTCCCACCCTCAATGGGAAAGAGAAAAAAAAAAAAGAATATTCATAACAAATCTAAGGATTTATTAGGTGTCAGCAACTGACATCTCCTTTATTCTAGTTTAAAAAGGTATTTTTTAAAATCTTCTGGGGCCCCTGGGTGGCTCAGTCAGTTAAGCATCTGACTCTTGATTTTTAGCTCAGGCCATGATCTCAGGGTCCTGGGATCAAACTCCATGTTGGGTTCGGCACTCAGCAGGGAGTCTGTTTGTCTCCCTCTCCCATCGCCCTTCCCCCTGCTTGTGGTCACTCATGCTTTCTCTTAAATAAATAAATTTTAAAAAATATATAAAATTTATAAAAAATCTTCTATATTGCCAGAAACCATGTCCCTGCAACCATATTCAGATGCCTGTGTCCTATCAAATCCCATTCTGAGGCATGCTGTCTTACCATAGCAGGACATTTTACCTATGGGCACTGTAATAAATGTTACACAGATCAAGCTAAATTGCCATAATACCTTCCTTCTAAAAGCTCCAGAATGTCTTTTGTGGTTGAAGAATAATCAATTAGTTACTCAATTCAATTCAACAAATATTTATTGAGCACCCATTCATTTTTGTATTTTCTCCCCTTGAGGGCTGCTATCCTTAAGAGCAGCTGGAAGCAAATGGCTCCCATTTATTAAAGACTTTTATTTTAAAGATGCTTAAGTGCATTTCATATCTCTTCAACTTCTCCTACCAAATCCTCAGAGGCTCCATTGTAGAGGAAATTCATGTTTTATCATACAAAAACAAGAGTAATGTGTTCCATTTTCATTTTGTCAGGAAAATATCAGCATTATAACTAGGGGAGGAATGTGCAGAGTAGACACAGTATGTCTAAATATGTCATATATTATTATTATAAATAAGCTTATTTACACACTCATACTGATAATGTGAATTCATCTTTCAAAATGTTACATGGGTTAAGGGTTTATACTGTATATTATAAGAAAATAGCATATTTTATTATATTTTAATTACTCCTGGCTTATATCAAAATTTTAATGGTACAGAAGACTGTTAAGTGTTTTGGATAACATATTCTCTTATTTCCAATGAGGACCACCACATTTTCCCCCTTTTCTCTGGAGGAGCATAAAGAGTAGTTAGATGCCAATTTTAAAATAAATATTCTTTATTTGGATCAATATATAGATGATTCCTTCCAAGAACATTAGTCACAGTACTGCTGGGAACTATCTCCAGATTTATCCTAGCCAAAAAGAAAAGATAGAGCATTTTCTCTAGAGAACCCTTGTGGGTTCATTTCTCCCACCTTGAGATTCAGGAGAGTACTCCCACTATATTCTTCTGGGATGGCAAAATAATACCCTATCTGTCATCCATCTTGGAGCTGGGGTTATGTTTCTCTTTTAGGAGAGTTAGTGCTTTGACACTTTGTAAGGTTGTTTCAAAGTCAATGTGCTAAGTATGTCAGAGAATACTACTGAAGATACCACAAAAGCACCTGTTCCCTTAGTTTAAACGGTCCACCTCTGAATTGAGCTCATCCACCTCATAGTGAAGTTGAACTGTGGTCTAGGATATTTATCTTGACTGATCCAATCTTTAATTCTCGACATACACATAAAAATGAGAGTTGATTACAACCACAAATGGTACCCTTACTGCCTACACAGTAAACTTCATTTTCTACAACATGGCATTGAAAGCTCTTACCAATCAGATTTCAACCAAGTTCTCAAGATATTTTCCCCTCCTCGGTGCTTGAAAGAAACTATTTTATGTTCTGTCTTTTTAGAGCATGGTCTCCTTTACACTATCCTTTTTACTGTTATATCTCAAATACTTTTTAAAATTAGTATTTTCCAAAGAAGAGGAAATATATCTTGTTTATTTAGTACCACCATAGTGCCTAAGACTATACTTTGAACAAAGTAGAAATTTAACAATTGTTGAGGAACTGGAGATAATAAGCAAAATGAAACAAAACATATTGGCATATTTTCATCACAAAAAGAGAAAAAACAATCAAATAAATATTGGGTTATTTCTCAGCCTTGAGAAATGTAATCTGTAGTTAAAGGAATGCTGCCATTAGGAGAATTATTATTTTCTTAATGATCCCACTTGCCAAAAGACTTGCTTACCCCTGCATTTCTTGCCAGACTAATCGGCTTCTTAACCATGAGGAAACATGCTCACAAATACTTTGAAACTCTTGTTCCAACGGTCATCTATAGTCTCTCAATCAAAAGTCCAAATACCTTTCTTGGTTCTTATCTTTATCCCTGCTGATATTTGCCTCTCACGCATACATCTTACATCATTCCCATTATTTGACTTATGTGACATTTTACTTTCTCAACTCACCCCTTAACCATCTAATTCCTACTAAACTGTTTTATTCATATTCTGTCATTTAAATATCTATTTTTTCTATTTTTGTTCTTTATTCTCATACCTCTTTTCCAGCTAAGACATAATTTAACTCATTTATTACTTCATGTATAAAGGCTTAGCCTTCACTTTTTCTAAAACACAGGTCTCGGTAAGTAAAGGCTTATCAAATTGATTGCATTAAGTTGTAATTTTCTCTTACTGTATTACCAGTGTCACAACAATAAGGAAAATATACCATTCCTTATTTTGAAACTGTGTTCTGCAAATTGGGTCTCACATTATGGATTTTGTAATCTATAGACTATAAGGTAGTATTAAAATCTAATAAGTAAATATTTTTTGTTTCATAGGGCATGATATAGTTCAACTTTATATGAAATAGTAAAATTTATGAGGGGATTGCTTTATTATCTTCAAATCTGAACATAAACAAAATAGCCATTAATTCAAATAGCTGTCTCAGCAGAAAGAGCATTTTCAAGGCACTTGTGGGATAGGGCTAATCATCAGCAAGTTAGAAAGTGTCTCAGGAATGGAAATTACTGTGCATCTGGCTTCTCCCAGAACCCAGCTACATAATACATTGAAATGGAACATATTGCTTGTTTTTTTTTCCTTTGTGAAATCTTTAAATAAATTTGGAGAAGATATTATCCTATTGTGCTTTCTCATAGGATAATATTTCAGGACCATGATTACAAACAAGAACAACAGAATGTATTACATAAACATGCTCTATTTTTATCCTTGTTGGTATTAATAGTCACATGCAGCATTGATATATAGAAGTGAATTTTTCATGGAAAATAATAAAAGTGTGTTCATGGTTCAGTAAGTGAATCTCAGATGCATAACCACACTTGACAGATTTTAGCCTCTAATGCCTTAATCCTTCCCCAGCATCACTGATGAAATCTCTGAAAAGCTAAGTATTAATTTGAGAGTATCATTTTTGTTTACATCATCTGGAAAGGAGGATTCAGAGTGCATCTTGTGTAAATTGCAATTATACATAGCACACTTTTTAGAGCCATTTTCATATAACATTTTATATAATTGAATTGTATTCACTTGATTTGGGGGGCCGTGAGAATTAATGATACAGTCTAAAAATGAGTCACTAAAATTAAAATAAAATGACTTCTAAACAGCAATATAATACTTACAAGATTTTTGGGGGAAATATAAATTTCCATTGCAGATTAAAAATGAGAGCTTCACAAGAAAAATATACAGATAACTACGGTATGTAAAGCATTTACCTAAAAACTAGTGTTAACTTTAATCTTTCATTTTAAAAGTGATTTATTTTGACATAATTTTAGGTTGCCAAGAGAGGTGTAGTTGTAGTATAAAAGGTTCCATATATTCTTATTCCAGTTTCTCCTAATGTTAGATCTTATATAATGATAGTACATTAATCAAAATTAAATTTTATGTTCTTATGTCCAAGCCAATATACCATGTTGCATTTATTTGTCATAGCTTTTTCATCTCTTACAATCTGTGATTCCTTGTCATTGACATCTTTAAAAAGTAATAGTCAGGTATTTTGTAGAATGTCCCTTAATTTGGAATCACCTAACATTTTCTTATGATTAGATGGGGTTGTGGATTTTATGGTAGAATACTACAAGGGAAAAATTCCTTTCCTAACATAACATACTATTGGCTACAGATACCAATGTGACATTACTGGTTAATTTGGATGTCTTGGTTAAGGTATTTGCTAGGCTTCTCCAGCACAAGGCTATTTATTTATTTATTTTTTCTAGACTCCATTAGAAGTCAGTCACTAAATCCAGATCTCATTGAAGAGGAGAATCAAGCTTCTCATCCTGAAAAAAGTAGTGTCAAAGAATTGTGGATATATGTTAAAAACACTACAATTAATAAGTAATTGGGGGGACCACATGAAGAGATGTATATATATCCTGTTTCTCTCTTTATAAATCTGCCATTGATTTAGCATTTAGTTTACCATTTTATTTCTTAGTAATATTGATATATTATCTATATACGAATATATATTATGTACATATGTGTATTATTTAATTAATTTATTATTTATATAATTGTTCTGTTTTTTTCTTCATCTCAGTGAAAGGTAAAGCTCCAGAAGATGGATGGATCTTACACATTTTTTACCTCATTTGTCAAAACGAAGGAAGTACCTCCCATTTAGTTTACAGATTTTTATTGATTAATTGAATACATGAATTAAGGAACCATGAAATGTGTTTTATGGGAGAATTTCCTTTAAAAATTCCAGTTGCATTTCAATCTTATAAATATCAATTTATTTGACTTTTTAAATGGATGTGGCATGCTCATTTGTATGCATATTCTACTTTGCCTTCATAGAACTGTCATCAAATTATTCCTATATTATCAGTCAATTTTTCTATTCAGAATTGCTGTATTCATTTGAGCCTTCAAAGAAATTTTTGGTCTATTTGTTCAGTTACTGTGTTTCTTATGCACAAACTCCTCAGAGATGAATCATAGATCTTCTTTTTTTGCCACTACATAATTCCATGAAATTTTTCTATCACATTCTCTGTTAGAGGTCAATCACTTACACCCTGGAAGTAACAGTATCACAAATTCCCTAAAGATTTGTCATTACCTCAACTAAAATCTTCTGGATTACATTTCAAGAAGTAATCAAATAAAAACTTGATTAACATCAGAAAAAATAGCTCTATATATTAGAAGCCTAAATTGTATTCTCATTCTTTATTCCTAGAACAGTTTACATTTATCAGTTCCTCAAATTTTTATACAGATATTGCCCAGTGTTGGCCTTTTGAATCTTCTGACTTTCAAGATCATGTTTGTCATACTCTCAATCGACTGCTTGGTCAATCTCTCTCTCTTCTCGCTCTCTGAGTCTCTGTCTCAGAGCTTGTGTTCCAATCCAGTCTCTCCTCAAGCTTTGTCATATGAGGATTGCTTTCTAATAGTACTTTAGAAATACTGCAGAACTTTGCGAATTCTAAACAGCAATAGTGAAAACTAAACATTTAAATTAAGAGAAAAATAGCATCTAACTTTAGAAGTGGACAAGTGAGAAAAAGTAGGGTAGGCTTTTTCTCCTTTTTTCAGCCTGAAAAAATCTTTTCTAATTCTATGCTTCCTTCAGGTAGCAAAAGTCATCTTCTTAACGCGGTACTTAACACTATATAACATATTCTATATTGTACTTATTTTTTTGTCTGATCACCCAGCTAGATAGAATGTAAGATAACGAAGACATTTTACCCTGTATTATAATATCAATAACTCATTTCTTATGTACTTTTCTGTGTTTCCAGCACTGTATTTTGTACACTTCTATATCCCTAGTGCCCTCAATATGGCTTTGCATAGAGTAAGTGCTCAGTAAATATTTGTAGGATTATAAATGTGAATAAAGTACTAAAGTAATCCTCTCAAATGAATGAAGCTGAATTTGTAAAATTTGTCATTTCAATATCCTATTAAATGAAAAAGATAATCTAAACATAAACAGTAAGATAGCTGGTTTAGTATTATATATGCAAAATATAAATGAAATTTACTTTTGCACTTTAGGTTGTATTACATATATATGATCACTTGATGTTCATTTCATATATTTGACCACATATTGTCCATATTTTCAATTTCATATTGTCAATTTCTAGGCAAATGCAAAAGAAATCTATCCAAAACCATCTTCTAAACACTTCAGTATATAGATTTGAAATGGATAGTAGAACCTCATTCTAAATATTCTCTACTACTCATAATTTATTACAAAACAAAAACAAAAACAAAAACTATCCTAATGGGCCCAGATACTATATATTCAGAAAACTTAAAGAACAGAAATTACATAGAAGAGCATATTTTTGGCATGGATCTCACATTCGTGTTTTAAAAAGCAATTTTTGTTTTAAGTATCACAAATGCAAGAAAACAAACGGAACGACAAAAAAAACCCTTAAAACAAACAGACAGAATAGTTGTTATAAAACCGTGTACTAAATCTTATATGTTTTATAGGACACCATATTATTACACACCTTTTTTCTTAATTTTACTAAATTTGCACCAATTTGAATACGTATGTTCCCTGCCTACTCATTAGAAGCAACATTTAGAAAAGAAAGGACGCTGATCTAGAGCATGTTGTTTACTGCATCTTATGGGGTCAATTGAAAGATAATCAGTAAAACAAAAAGAAATTTAAAAAGAACAAAGTTATATATTTAAACATCTTTGACATATGTGCATATGCATATGGTGATGCCATAATGCATCACTGCATTTTCAAAGAGTTCACTTACACATTAGTAATAACTGAATAATCAGGAAAAATAATTGTATTGATTTCCTTTTATTCAGTCATGGAATTATTTTGTATATTTTGATTGACTTGTGTCAAAATTTGTAAAAATGTTTTTAATCCACATGTATAATCTTAAATTGATTCTAATTACTTTAATTTTAAATTATACTTGTATGCAAATGTAGCATTCCAAGTATAAATGATAAAATAAGTGCTGTATTCCTTTTGTGAAAGTAAAGTTATCAGAGCTTTTTTATTCTCAAGAGAACTTTCAGAAGTAAATTAGTTATCTGAGGCTTAAGTAGACTCAGATTTTTTATAGTTTTTTGTTAACTTAAGAATGAATAAATATATACAAATAGGAACCATTTAAATGTTCAGAAACAAGAGGGTGCCTGGGTGGCTCAGTGGGTTAAGCCGCTGCCTTCGGTTCAGGTCATGATCTCAGGGTCCTGGAATCGAGTCCCACATCCGGCTCTCTGCTCAGCGGGGAGCCTGCTTCCCTCCCTCTCTCTCTCTGCCTGCTTCTCTGTCTACTTGTGATCTCTCTCTGTAAAATAAATAAATAAAATCTTAAAAAAAAAAAAGTTCAGAAACAAGATAACCATTTTAAATTCATGCATTTCAAAAATAGTCTGTTGAAAAAGACCTGTATTACACTTAAAATTCTGGATATAACATAAGCAAAATAAGCTTATTTGCAAATTTCTGCAAGTTTTTAATCCAAAATCTCCAGAATTAGGAGATTGTGAGGGGTACCTGCGTGGCTTAGTGGGTTAAGCCTCTACCGTCAACTCAGGTCATGATCTCAGGGTCCAGGGATGGAGCCCCACATCGGGCTCTCTGCTGAGCAGGGAGTCTGCTTCCCCCCCACCCCTCTTTTTCTGCCTGTCTCTCTGCCTGCTTGCGATCTCTGTCTGTCAAATAAATAAATAAAGTCTTTAAAAAAATATTTTATTTATTTATTTGACAGAGATGGCAAGTAGGCAGAGAGGCAGGCAGGGGTAGGGGGAAGCAGACTCCCTGCTGAGCAGAGAGCCCAATGTGGGACTCGATCCTAGGACCCTGGGATCATGACTTAAGCCCAAGGCAGAGACTTAAGCCCCTGAGCCACCCAGGCACCTCAATAAATAAAATCTTTAAAAAAGAAAAAAAAATGTGAATACACAGACCTCCACTGTCAGAATTTATAAATTTGTCTAATTTCACATTTTAAAAAATGTATAGCATAACCCATTGCAAATTATTAGGTAAAAATTTTCCCCAAAGATATAGTAAAGAACAGAATTCAGCAAATATTTTTTTTTAAGACTCTAAAGCTTATTCCAAGGTATTATGGCAAGCAATATTTATTTATGTGTTAAAATTCTTTATTGACTCATAAATGTTATATATAATGTTTAACAACTATGGAAATTCAAGAAAAGTAAAAAGAAAAAAGTATATTCTTCAGGTTATAGTTTGTTACCTCTTAGGTAAATAATTTTAATTTAAGACATTGAAATATACATTAGCCAAAGTCCTACATTTAATGCTCACTTAGCATATATGGAAGGAACAATAACTGCCCTCTGTGTTTATTTATACTATATCCTAGTGTTAAATAAAATTATTATCAGTTCCAGATGGTAGCTAACTATATATAGGGTTGTAGACTTATTTCTCAACATGAGTACAGGCAAATTTTTTGCATTTCTAATATTAAATCTCTAATCAAGATCACATTATTGAAAGTAGATGGTCGCTCACTCACACAAATAGAGGACAACTTAGCTACCACTACACCAGGAGTGGCTAATGGAGTATTTCTCCCCCAGCAGTTTTTGAGTATCATTTTGCACATGGAATAACTGAAAAAAAAATAAAATGATTGTATATGTAGAAGTGGGTGACAACAGGTGAACAAATATTCCTCTTAGGTTAAAACTTTAGACAGTTCTTATTTCCTAGTACTCAGGAGGCCTAAGCAGGATGCACAGACTACTGCCCTGGATAGAGATTGAGCTCACACCATCCTGTATGTACATGTCCTCTCTCAGCTGGAGCACAAGTGACCACAGCTGTATCACAGCCTGATTAAGGAGCAGTAAGACTCTGGTTTTAGAAACATGTATATCACACTTTTGTTTAACATCAAAGATAGCTGTGATGTTTTGCTTCTCTATGCGAGGTGGCATCTCATCACTTCATATTCATTTGGTCTCAGAGACTCAAATCCTGCCAACTCTAGTGTTATAGGCGTATCTGAAGTAGAAAATAATTTTTCCAGTTTTATCTTTTGTGATAGTTTCATCAAACAGATATCAAAAGCCTACAGAGCATTAGTCAGGGACAGGGTGATTAGTTTCTCTCTTTATGGATGGGTAATTAATATAAAAAGGATGGAAAAAATCCTTAATCCCATTACACTTGATCCATCATTTAGCAATGCTTTTTGACTCTTCAAGGTAAAATCTGCATGTGAATTTCCCCAAAGCAATCAAGTCATCAGTTTCATAAAATTATAAAACCTCACAGCAAACTGCACATCACTGATAGAAAAAAGTGAGGTTTCTGACATTCATCGAAGAGTATCTCATTGAATAAAACTGTTTCAAAGATATCACTTTTAAAATTATTCCTAATAGAATTGACCTAATTTTGACTTAGCTTATACAATCCAAGGATAAAGGCAATACCTGCCTAACAGAAAACACAGTATATCAAAAGACGGCTAGATATAAATCTACAGATCATCTTTAGGAGTTGGCGAAGGGTTATGGCTCGCAGTGAATGCAGTATTACAAAGTGACAGAGCAGTCACCGCCTTTATTGCATGATAAAGGCAAAGCTTTCTCAGAATGCCCAAGACAATTTTTCAAAACCCATTAAATTTGGGATGCCTGGGTGGCTCAGTGGGTTAAGTCTCTGCCTTCGGCTCAGGTCATGATCTCAGGGTCCTGGGATCGAGCCCTGCATCAATCTCTCTGCTCAGCAGGGAGCCTGCTTCCCTCTCTCTCTCTCTGCCTGCCTCTCTGTCTACTTGTGATCTTTCTCTCTGTCAAATAAATAAATAAAATCTTTAAAAAAAAAAAAACAACCCATTAAATGCAACTATCAAGATTATGCCTTGTTCTAATCCACAGTTTTAAATATTGTTTTATTTATTTTAAAGATTTATTTTCTTATTTGAATTTGAGAAAGTGAGAGAGTGAGAGAATGAGAAAGAGCAGGGGGAGGGGTGGGGAGGACCGAGGAAGAGGGAGAGAGAGAGAATCCCAAGCAAACTGTGTGCAGAGTCCGGCTCAGGACTCAGTTCACAATCCAGAGATCATGACTGAGGCAAAATCGAGAGTCAAACACTTAACTGACTGAGCCACCCAGGCGTCCCTGGTTTGTTATCCTGACTATTTCCATTCTCTAATGTTCCATGTATCATAAGATTACATGTTCCATGTATCATAAGATTTAAGGACTTAAATCAACTACAGTATCATTTATACGAATTATTGTATGTGACACATACATATACACACACATGCGCAGATACACTTTTATTAGTATTTCCTTTACTTTCATTACTCTCTTCTTTGCATTACTTCAGTTTTTACTGAAATAAATGATTATCTCTCTTAATTGTGGTAATATGCACAGAACATAAAATACACCATTTTGACCATTTTAAGTGCACAGTTCTCACATTGTTGGGCAACTATCACCGCTATCCATCTCTGGAACTTCTTCATCTTTTCCTGCTGAAACTCTGTACCCACTAAACAGTAATTCCCCATTCCTTCCCCTCCCCAGTCGTTGGCAACTACCATTCTACTTTCTGTCCCTATCAGTCTGACAACTCTAGAGATGTCATATAAGAGGAATCATACAAATATTTGTCATTTTGTAACTAGCTTATTTCTCTTAGCATAATACGTCAAGATTCAGCCATGTTGTGGCCTGTGTCAGAGTTTCCTTACTTCTTAAGGCTGAGTATTATTTCATTTTATTTATATACCACATTTTCCTTAGAAATGAATAGACACTTGAGTTGCTTCCACCTTTTGGCTAATGTAAATAATGCTGCTATGAAAATGAACATACACATGTCTCTGCTTTTACCTCTTTTGGCTATGCACCCTAAGGGGGAAATTGCTGGATCATATGGCAATTCTATCTTGAATTCTTGGAGGTAATGCCTTATCTTTTTCTATGTGGTAAATTTGGAAAATTCTTTCCACTTTCCAGCAGCAATGCACAAGGGTTCTAATTTCTCTGCATACTCTCCAACACTTGCTATTTTCGGTTTTGTTTTTGTTATTGTTGTTATTGTTGTTGCTATTGTTGGGTTATTTGCTTGCTTTTTAATAATAGCAATTTCCATAGGCATGAAGTGTTATCTCATTGTTTTGCATTTCCTTAAAGACTAGTGATGCTGAGCCACTTCTCATGACTTTACTGGCCATTTTTATATCTTCTTTAGAGAAAGGTCTATTTGAGTCCTTTGCTTATCAGGTTGTTTGTTTAATTGTTCTTGTTCTCCCCAAGCTAGAACAACAACATCTTGAGTCCAGAATCACAAAGCAAACTAATATATAGGGCAAAAATGATGTACTGTTATACCTACTTCCTGATCCTGATACATCATCATCTTATTAGATGAAGTCAATCTTCTATCTTGCCTTTTCCTTCTCAATACATTTATACAGAATCAATAATGACTGTGAAATACCCCAAATTTCTTAAAGGCAATACTGAAATTTAGTAAGTCTAAAAGAGTAGATATATTTTTATAGCAAATTGTAATGTTTATATAAAGGGTAATTAAAAAGCAAAATACTGAATATTAGTTCAGTTCGATTCAGCTATTTGGTTTTCTTAAGTTCACCCTTACACTCTTATTTCACTGCTTAAGAAAAAGAAAAGCTCGATGAGGACATGAGCCAGCTGGTAGTAAGAGACTTCACCAGAAATTATCTTATAAAGAAAATCAAAACCACATTAATGCTGTAGGAAACAATAAAGAATTCTCCAACAAACAGGGTATCTCATTTTTCTGAGGATTTCTAGCTAGAAAGCAAATAAATAAACAAGCAAATAAATAAATAAATAAATAAACACAGAGCACTCCTGGGTTTTCCAAAAAGCGAAAAGCCAATGTTTAGGAGCTAAAATGAAGCAGCTTCCAACTCGGTTGAATACTGAACTTTCTAAAAGTCCAGAGGCCTACACAATGATGAGGTGAGCTGCTTTGGAAAGGAGTGAGCTCATCGTCCAATTTCAAGTATAAATAATAGAAAAAGAAGCCAAAATTATCACAAAAGGTTTTCTAATCAGGAAGTTGAAATAGATGACCATTTTAATTCCTTAAAATTCCTGTGTTCATCTGATTCTAAGGCCATTCCTAAATATTATATGGAAAATAAAAAACAAAAGTTTTTACCCTAAGGACCAAATAGTCTAAGTCAGATGTAACCAAAATGATAGCTAACAGCAGCACAACTAAGATACGCACTTATACATGCTACATACAAAAGAATCGGACATTATTTGAAAAGAAATTGTTTTAAGAACAGACTTTTGCCTGTAGCTTCAGCCTTAAAGATTGAATTGTTCCTACTACTGCAGGGCTCAAATGTCTCATTTGCTTATGCTTCAGTGAATTTTCTTTAAAAAAAATAAAATTATTTACTCTTTAAAATGTCTCCTTATCAGTTTGTGTGTACAGACTTCTAGCTATATTTGTACATGTGTATATGATAGTCCAGAAATGTATCAAATTGTCAGTCATTCAAAAAATGATGACTCGGCATTCTAAAATGTCAGAGAGACATATTACATTTGGTCAAGAGAAAACTCAAGAATCTTTAGCAGAAAGACTGAATTAAGTGAGTTGCTAACACTTAAGAACAGAAAAGAAAAAAACTCACTCAAAAGTAAAACATCCTATACTGTCACATAAATGAGTTGAAATTATTTATAAATTTATAATTACGTAAAATCCTTTATTTTGAGGGATTTTTGAATTGCTTTACAAAACGATCTTAGAAATCTTTTGCATAATTGTAAAGTAACACTGTCTCCTCCCTATTCTGCCTTAAAGCTGTGATTTGTCAATCCCTGTCTATTCGAGTTCTGAAATACATAGATATGGACAGTATATGTATATGTGCAAATAACATCTATTTCAAGAGTTGAAAGTTTCAGAGGTTGAATATATGTTATTATTATTACATGTATTCATAGACACACATACATACATAAATCCGTGTAGTACTTCATTCTCACTGCCATCATCCTCGTGCAGATCATCCACCTCCTCTCACACACAGCCCCTAAGAACAGCCTGAGAGCATCTTCCAATAGCAGCAATTGTAGATGCAGATGATTACCTAGATCTATCCTTTAAAACATTAAAGGTGTGGCTTTTGCCCTCAAAAGAAAATTCAAACTACTTAGCCTGATTTTGAAAGACTCTCACACTGGGGACGCCTGGGTGGCTCAGTGGGTTAAAGCCTCTGCTTTCTGCTCAGGTCATGGTTTTAGGGTCCTGAGATAGGGTCCTGAGATCGAGTTCCGCATCGGGCTCTCTGCTCTGTGTGGAGCCCGCTTCCCTTCCTCTCTCTCTGCCTGCCTCTCTGCCTACTTGTAATCTCTGTCTGTCAAATAAAAATAAAATCCCGTATGGGGCACCTGGGTAGCTCAATGGGTTAAAGCCTCTGCCTTTGGCTCAGGTCATGATCCCAGGGTCCTGGGATGGAGCCCACATCAGGCTTTCTGCTCAGCAGGGAGCCTGCTTCCACTCTCTCTCTGCCTGCCTCTGCCTACTTGTGATCTCTGTCTGTCAAATAAATAAACAAAATCTTAAAAAAAAAAAAGACTCTCACAATTTAGTTCCAGAATGTTTTTCTTGACTCCATATACCATCACGTTACCACCCCCACAGCCTTCCAACTGTCAGTTCCTCAGCCTTTGCTCAAGTGGTCTCCCCCACCTAGATTCTTCTCCTTAAGACTTCTACCAGTCAATGTCTATCACTTCAAACATCTAAATGCCACTTTAACCACTTTGCATTTAGGTAAATTATCTCTGAACTCACTTACTTAAAGGAATCACTGCTCTTTGAATTTGATTAGTTCTATGTATTTCACTAAAATAGTTGTTTTTGTAATGTCTTTGTATTGGATACTTAGTATCTTAAGGAGGACTATGACCTCTTGTTTTTGTGTCCCCTTATTTTTTTTATATTACTTTGCTAGTAGGTCACCAGAATATATGTTGAATTGAATTGAACTCTCCTTTTACAACTAAGAAACAAAAGTGAAGACTGTTAAAAAGTCTTGCAGAAGATTAGACTGGGCATTATTGGGTGAGTCTAAGAATAGAAACTGGGCTCACCCACGACTGCAGTCTGGTGATCTTCCCATTAGAGAATATTCATCCCCAGGTAACCTAATTTTTTTTGACAGCAAGCAATGCAAAAATAATTACTTAAAGGCACAGTAAGTAATATGAAACTAATTTATTAGGATAATGAATTTAACTTTAGTTTTTATTTAGACTGCTATAAATTGAACAAAAAAGTAAAAGATAAATATTGCTAGCTACAAGTGAAAATTTATTATACAATATCAGCTTTTATATAATCTTCTTAGGGTATAAATTGGAACAAATCATGAGGTTTAATAGACAGAAAAATAAATCCAGTATTGTATATAATGTTCATATGCAATTCTACTTGAGACTCTCATACCATGAGTTTGCCCTATGGTGTTTATTTGAAATTATATTTATATTTCAATGAGTAAGTAAAATATTCATATTTGTGTTCTTAAATTTTTGCTAAAATAAGAAAAAAAAATATAACCATACATACAGAATCCTTTAATCCTTAAATCTATTGATGAGAATGGCTACTTATATGAGGCTACCTAGGAATGAATAAGAACCAAATATAGATGATTAATCTAAGTTCCACCTCTACATTTGTCTGTTCAATAAGCAAGTAGATAAACCTTTCTGTGTCTCATCTCTATAATAAGGATTAAAATGCTTACTTCCGTGAAAGGTCATAAGGATTATTTGGTGTGCATAAAGCACTTTAAATGAGAAAAGCTATTTTTGACTGCATATGTGTATAAAGATACACATTATACTATTCCTACAAAACTTGTCATTCTGTCATGTTGTACTAGCTAATAAGAAACCCTTACAAATACAACACATATGAAAAAAAATGGTTCTACTTTTATTTTTTAATGAAAAAATTCTCAACATACTTTTAACCCATAATTATCATGAATCCAGTAGTCATTCTCAAAAAATTTCTGGACTTACTATATTTCAATGATGTTGGCTGATTTATTTATTTATTTTTTAAAAAGATTTTATTTATTTACTTGACAGAGAGAAATCACAAGTAGATGGAGAGGCAGGCAGAGAGAGAGGGAAGCAGGCTCCCTGCTGAGCAGACAGCGATGCGGGACTCGATCCCAGGACCCTGAGATCATAACCTGAGCTGAAGGCAGCGGCTTAACCCACTGAGCCACCCAGGCGCCCCCGTGGCTGATTTATTTTTAACCACATCATTTCAAGAATATTCAAGCTAAGAATTCTGGGGTGTAAATCACTAGCATGTCTCTTTAGACTCAAGCAAGCTATTCAACAATAAAGTGGAAGATGACAAGAATAATGTTATTGGAAAGAAAAAGCGTGCGCCTATAGCATATTTGTTTTAGAAAAATTTACCTTGGGGCGCCTGGACGGCTCAGTGGGTTAAAGCCTCTGCCTTCGGCTCAGGTCATGATTACAGGGTCCTGGGATCGAGCTCCGCATTGGGCTCCCTGCTCAGTGGGGAGCCTGCTTCCTCCTCTCTCTCTCTGCCTGCCTCTCTGCCTACTTGTGATTTCTGTCTGTC